>NW_004797487.1:454281-466039 GCF_000002075.1 Aplysia californica | reverse complement strand
CCAACAGTTACATTTTTGTTTAAAGAGACAGTTAATGGCTGACAAAATTATGATCGAATCGCCTTTATTTTAATTAAGCAGCTGCAGGGATGTAGTGGATAGCTTTTTGATGAATCAAAGTCTAATGAGTAAGAATTTCAGTGAAACAATTTTAACAATAGTTGCAATTCTGTAGACCTGGATAAAAAAACACAGATAGCCTACATTGTTCATTTTGTTAAATTTTGCAATACAATAAAGATGCAATGCACTTAAAAATGAAATTTCTGACGTAAGTGGATACTCTTTAAAGAAACTTTACGATGTTGTTTGCAAGGACTGTACAGGGATATTGGAAGATCCACCATCTTCCAATGCAAAGCACCTGACCCTCATCAGCCAGAAACAATTTGAACATTGTCGTCACGGTGGCTTGAAAAGCCAGTTTTAAACTTTTGGAATTTGTTGGTTTGTTTGAAGCTGCTTTTTTAAAAACGCATTTTAAACCTTTGATGAACAGAGCGCACAGTAGACAGAATCTAAACCTGAAAATGCTCCAGGAGCCAAACGTACTTGAAAACAAAGTTGAATCTTGCAAATGCAACACAGTGGACTATGAGTCTGAGTCAGTGTATTTATTAACGTCAGATTGGACTATGATCTTTACAGTGCAGAAAAAATTCGTGGCGCAACTTGTCCTCAAACATCTCTTTATTTTTGCACAGCAGTTTGTATCAATTTATCTCAACGTATTCATATTTTACCACAACAAACGAGGCAAGATTTAAAAACGTATCTTCATGAATTTATATAAAATACTAAAATGAGGCCAACTGGTCACCCCACAGCTCGTGTTATAGTGACACTGCGTGTGCTGTGTGAGCTCATTAATGCGCAGAGCAACGCGCGCAGTTGCCGACCTCGATTCTCTGACGATGCACTAAGGCCGAAGAAGGATTGCACCGTCTCGGTATTTACGGTCTGTGCTACCGGGAGATAACTGTTAATTTTTCTTTTTAGGCCAAAACATAATACCTGTATTATGGCCCAATTTAAATGACTAAATTTAAGAACTAGGAAATATGGTCTACTATAATTGTTCTTCCTGTCTTTTCTTTTCCCCAACCTTTTAATTCGTTTATGGCTGACGTCAGCTTTGTAAATGTAAGACCGCCCCCTACCCCCCGGATGTAAACATCTGTCAAAATTTTACTGACCCCCTCTCTCCCCCCTCTGAGCTGACGTCACTTGTAAACGGTCCTTTCCTATAAATGTGATGAGTTTGTAAAGAGTTTTGACTGATCATGGCCGCATGGAGTTGGGCGCTGTCTTCTTTTAGTTTTAGACATAGATTCCATTATTCGTGCCATGTAGGACAGGAGGGGGCTCTCGTGGCCTAGAGGTTAAGGTGTTGGCCTCTCATTCAAAGGTCCCGGGTTCGAATCCGGGTAGCGACCGAAAAATTTTCTTCTCTAAAAATTGTCTCCTTTCACCTCCTTTCCTGCTCTCTAGCAATGTTCTGTTGTCTGCTTTCATTTCCACTTTCTGCCCCCGCCCCCTCACCTCCTTTGCCCCCTCCTCTGGGCTCCTGACTCTTTCTGCAGCCTTTCTACTGCTACTCCTTGGCTCCTCCTTACTGCTGTCTTTCTGCCACACCCCTGATCTTCTGGTAGGAAAGATCTACACCTAGCCTTCTCGGACAAGGGCGAAAAATCTCCGAGGGCCCGTGTGCAAGTTGCGCACGTTAAAGATCCCTTGGTGGTCTAAAATCGATAAGAGTAGGCTTCGGCCGCCACCCGGGAACAATTCAAAATTTCCTACCAACTGAAAATATTTGGTGTGTCCCGCGCGCTCATATGACCTATGCAGTTGCGAGCGCCGTAAAACACTTTACAAAAACAAAAAACAAACAAAAGTAGCACAGGACACCGTGACGAAGAATTTTGATACAGCAGGCTTACTATTGTCATTTGGGATTGCTTTGAATAGTGACCAAATATACATGTATATATATATATATATATAATATTATAATGTACGATGAAGAGCATTTCAGCCTCCAAATTGGTTCATTTGGCGGGTCTTGGCTTAGTTAAATCCATCCTCTTCATCTATGAAACACTTTTTCTCTTCCACCAATATGATGAATTTAAAAACTGGACCATTGCTGAATACCAACGTCTCTGGTTCCATCGCCAATGCTTTTGCGCCCAAATTTGGTGATTTCTTCGATGAAATGGGATTGGAATGGTTCCATATTAAAGTGCGATAAGCACGTAATCCACGATCACGTAAAGGCCTTATAATGGTGTTCGGTACCTCATGTAGTACTAGTAGTCCATGCACCTAGTTGGAACTGGTTTCGAAAATGGGAAGTTGAGCCTGTGTCGTTTTAGGGCCTGGAAACAAATTGAAAGGGACGAGAAATTTATTGCAGCGCGAAGTCCACCCGCACTGCAAGATTTTTAGGGCCTCCGTGGCCTCTGGTTGGGGCGTGGAAGTGGCCAGCAAGGGGCGCCCACTCCGTCTGTCACAACGTATTTTGTTGTCTTAATTTTGGTTGCTTCAGAATTATGCCAGCAAAGATGTCGTCTCCAAGCAGCGCCCACTCTGCGTACACCTTTAGATGGTCCTAATGTCACTTTAACTTGTTTCTGTTTTTGTCTTAGATACATTGTATTATTTTGCCAACCATGTCTTCAACACCTCCTGTCAATCTTTTGTTGAGCTTTCCTCAGACGAATTCCTTAAAAATAATATTGAAGTGAAACCTTCCAAAGTTGTTTGACCTGGATTTTCAGAAACACTTTCCATCAACATAGATCTAAGCTTCTTTGGCCTCTTTGCCTTTTAGTTGGATTAATTTGTCTACTTGTACATGTACTAAGTCTTTTTTATTTGGGTATAATTTTAGCTCGCTCCCCCCCCCCCCCCCCCCCATTAGGATCTAAATCTAATAGTGGGCTGACTTAGGCCAGCAGTCCCATTACCCACTGCAAATTTTAGTAGGAAGGAACCACTTGGCATGTAAGTACCTTACACCATATCATCGGAAAATAGAAACGGACACAAGGTCCACATGCATATTCAGGCCCTCATTTGCATAAATTAAAAATGGCCGCCACTGAAATATAATGAAAATGATAACTGGATATAACTTTTGACAGACAAATGGTAAAATATTAATTTTGATGTTGTTTCATATAAATATATGGCTGACAAACTTAATGACACCATCAAAGTTATAATAAAAGGTCAAATTCACTCCTAATTTGCATAAATGAAAAATGGCCGCCACTGAAGTATAATGAAAATGCGAGCCGAATATATAACATTTGACAGAAGAGTGATATAAATATAAATGTGTTGTTGTTTCATAGTAAGTTCTGTCGGACAAACTCAATGACACCCAAAGAATTATCATAAAAGGTCAAATTGATTCTTAATTTGTATACATTAAAAATGATCGCCTTGAAAAATTTTTTTTAAATGACGCACAACCATATTTTTGGGAAGATGCTAGGACTACACATGTGGTATTGTTTTTGTAATTTAAAATCCCTTTAGACTTTAGCAGGCCAGGTTCACCCATATTTCTTCCAATAACCAATGCGTTATGTTCACTGAGTGATATATGTACACATTATTTTCCTTGATTGAAACAAGCTCCCCTGCATGCACAGAGAGTATTGCATTTCACAACAGCTTTGCAACATTTGTATGGAGGCTTGCACAATTTCTTGCACTGACATGTCACAAGGCATTTGTGGTTCTTTGTAATAGGGGTAAGTGTTGTCCATCGAGGTAACCACTTGTCATTTGTCATGACCCATCCCCATTTATATGAGTCAGGCAAGGTTGGAGAACAGATGAGGGCTTGGTCCTAGATGTGGCCTGCCTGATATGCTGCGTGTAATGTGTGTTGTAGCAATGCATCCTTTGTAGGTGGCAAGTTCTCAAAATGCCTGCCTTTGTAGTAGAACAATTCCATGCGTGCTGTATTGACTGATGTGATGTCCAAGGACTTGTCGTAAAGGCGAACGATGAATGCCTCTACATAGGACATGACATCATCATGGATTCTACTAGAGAATGTTGACAGGCGCTAAAGTGCTGCAGCGAGCTCTGGGAATTCCTGCCAAACAGCCCATTCTGTTTTCTTGCCTTTTCCTTGAAATGCTGAGGTGGTGTCACAGCCGGTCAGAGAATGAAATGCAAGAAGAGCTCGAGACTTGGAAGGTCCCAACTGCATAGCAATCTGGTGAACTGGGATATGTCTGTATGATTGCCGGATCCAAAGGCTATCCAGAGCTCATCAAGGTTGAGATCTTGGAAACAGGACACAGCTATTATCACCAAATCACTGTCACTAGCACGAATGATGATGTGTTCAAATCCTTCATGTGTCGCATCTGCAACATGGAAAACATCCTTAAATCAGCTTTCTCGTGAATACAAGGTGCTAAATTGCGAGTACTTGAGCGAACAGGTGAAGTGACAACATTCTCTCCGAAGGTTGTAGCAACTTGCTTGCCCTCTGTGTACATCTCTTGCCTTTTCTCTGCTAAAAGAGAAAACAGTTCTGTTTTGTTCTCATCGACCCGTAAAAATCCTTGCTACTTTGGTTGACGATGTCACTCGACACCGCATGCCACTGCCTCTGGTTTCCCGAGTGCTGGATTTGAGACTATCGTGTTTGTAAGCATCCCACGACACACCCCTTAGCCATGCCATCACAATATGGAAGAAACACCTGGTCTGCATAATCCTGAAATGTTGATGCTGTACCAGGTCTCAGTGATTGCACGATGAAGGCTCCATCTAGAATAACAACATCAGAATTAGGAGAAGTATCAGAAGTAGAATCTTCAATATCACCTTCGAGGCACTTGAGAATTTCAGATTTTGTTTCTTAGTGCATTTGACCCTGGGAACGGAGAGATGGTGGTAATGTAGTGTTCTCATGTGCAAATATTTCTTCACCAATGTCCCTTCCTGCGTGCCCAGAGAGCATCATTTAAATTAACTGGGATCGTTCTTCCTTCAAGGAAGCAATGTCGATTTTTCTTTACGTTGTTGAGCTTTCGCACCGAAAAGAGGCAATCTATTCAGGTGAAAGGTGGAGGTCCATGGGGATGTGCTGGATGAAACCCTTTCTGAAAAGAATATATCATACTTGTCTTTTCCAATTTTTGTGATGTTTCTCACAGAGCTTACAACATCACCTGTCATGATTCTGGACCTGTCAAGAGAAATCAACTGCCCAGATACTTCAAGGAAAGGATTTCCCACATCAGAGAATGCACTGATTAAGCCATTCACATCATCTCTGAAAGTCTCTCGACATTTAGGATACTGTTCATGGTGCTTCCTGTGACTGTTTTGATGTGTGTTTTCGAACTCCTCAAAGATGCGAGCACGTTCTGATCCAGTAATCATACATCTTTCAAGGGCTACAGGATCATCAGTCTGTCCAATTATTCCTCCATCACCCTTCAGAGAACCGATGAGCTGCTCATGAATTTGGTCCAAGGCAATGCTAGAAAATGTACGAATTGTCTTCTGTCCAACGAATTTTCCCTTCATGAACTATTTATGAACTGTTGGATGTATTTTTCGAAGGCCACACATATCTTGTAGATGAAAGGGTAGATTGCGGACATAGTGTATGCTATCAAGAGCATACACCCATGGCATGAGAAGTTCTAAAGTCACTAAGTGCAGATCAAACGATGCAGTCCGAATCAACTTCACAAACAGCAGAACCATCAGCTGCAGGTCAAGAGTCTGGTGCCAGTACAAGAATTGCGGTTCTCGGTCTCGCTGACACCTAATCCAAGCATCCAGTTCCAAAGGCTCATCTCCAATAGTTGTTGTTAGGTATTCACGATGGGTTTGTCTCAGTAAACAATACAAAGCAAGAGTTGTGACTTGGTGTATGTAGCGAGTGCGGGTCAGTTGTGTCACCTACATCATAGAATCAGTAACTCCACTGACTGACAGAAGTGATGTCCATCCACTCCCTTCCAGTCACTCCCATAGGCCCTTCAAACAGCATTTTCTCAGTGTGCAGCGCCCAAGCATCACCACAAACTTGTCCTCTCCCAAGACATCTGAAAATTTCCACGGAATCTTCTTTGCCAATATAAAGAGTGGCTGATCAGCAACCATGACCGGGGTCTGTCCAGAATTCAGTTGCTTTGTAACAGCAGCAACAATGTTCATCCCATGGAATACCATCATTGGACTGTGAGCTGATTCCCTAAAAAGGGGAAGCATCATCAGGGGTGACTGGTGAATGCGGAGGTCCAAGCTTGTCAATTTGAAATATATATATATATGCAAAATATTACATGTATTTCATAATCACATCATGTGACTAACATATTGAATAAATAAAAAACCGGACCTTCTACATCCAAAATTGTGATTTCAATGGTTAAGGCATCCCCAAAAACATATATTTTGATATTATTTTCATGAAATCGAAGATTTGTATGATAATTTAGAGTTATTTTCATTTTGCTTGATTTTTCAATGGCGGCCATGTTTAATTTATGCAAATTAGAGTGAAATTATGCAGATAGAGCTTGTGTCCGTGTATCAAAATTCTTAGTTTTGTTCAAGGTACGTGTCTGCTAAGTGGCATGTTCCTACTAAAAATTGCTGTGGGGGTGGAGTTAGGGAGCCCACTATAAGATTTCCTCAGTGACTCATGTAAAAAAAAAAAACATGGTTTGATTGTTCTCTTTTATTGGCAATTTTACTGCTCCACATCTTATGCTGCCGCTGAAGTTATTTTCCGTTAAAAGTCAATCTTTTCGTAGAAACTTTCTCTTCTGTGTTGTACAATTGTTTCTTTTCTGAAAACTTCGTATTCTGTTTTTAAAATCCACTAGGGACACCATTCTTTCTTCTTCTATTTCCAATTTCGCCCAGTTAATGTGCATCTTGTTTGCTTTCATATCGGACTTTTTCTTCAAATTCTTATTTGCAAAGAGGGTGGTGTGGTCAGAGTTTGCGTCAGCTTCTAGGTATGTTTTAGATCTAATAATATATTATACTGCTTAATGTTGCTTTTGAATCTTTTTCTGATCATGATATAGGCCTACTAATCCAGTTGATGTCTGTTGACAAGTCCAGGCAGTCTTCTTGCTGGTTGATGAAAGAAGGTGTTTGCTATCATTCGATTTTACCCCTCACAAAAGTTTCCCCCTCTTTTGCTTCGTTTTCCTATTGCCAATGATGTCTTGGTACCGTATTGTCCCATTCCTACTATAACGTACGGATTTCAGGTCTTCGATTATGACGAGTCCATCATTCGATTTAACTTTTTTTCAGAGTCTGATATATGTGGGGCATCGTGGTGGAATCAGGCTCTCGTCAATTTTTGGGCATTTAGAGTTATTGGTATCATCTTAAAGCTTGTTCACTTGCCTTTATTTGGATGGAAAAAATATCATTTATCTTGAAATCAAGTCGAGATATTTGCGAATGAAGGAGGTGGGGGTCACTTGTTTTCAGTGAAAATTAATGAGAAAATGGCCGCCAAAGATTAGTTATTTCCTTAACTTAGAGTCCGTGGTAACTGAAAATTTATATTTTTGTGCCTTTAATCAACGTTTTTCAGAAAAATCCACACAGAAATGAGTTCTTTAATGGGCATGAAAGGTGTTGAGCCAAAAAACAAAAATTTTATAAAAATTCACAAACCTGCAGAAAAATGAAAGTTTCTTCACTTTGATTATTTTGTTGAGAGCCTGATTCCACCACGCTGCCTCACATATTTCTTCATAATGTAATCTTCAGTCTTTTCATCTTTGCAAGTGGGGGTTAGGGTACATGTCTATAGTGGGCCCTATGTATAATATGTGTACCTCTTCATTGTATTGCAAATTTATGAAAGTCTGTTTGCAAAGTAAGTTCTATTGAAATCAGTACATGCAGGCATTTTTTATTCTATATTATAAACAACAGTTCTATCCACTGTGAGGTTTCTCTGCCTACCACAGCTTCACCAGAGCCCCATTAGCCAGAAACACGTCAAGGTTACCAAGGTCGGCCTTCACGGCTAGCGTAACGCCCACGTGACATGGCGTCACAACGTACCTCGCCCGAACCCAGAAACCCTCTACTTTGTTCTGTTTCCATCTCCCAGGACGAGGACCGAGGGGTTGGACTTTGGGAGACAAAAAAAAATTGTTAATAAAAATATTTTTTTCCTCAAATGATGTCCCATGCCCGTTTCTTCGAACTACTCGACGCCATATATTAGTGTAAAAGTGAACAAAAACAACAAATTGAGTTAGTATGTTATTATAAAACAAAGCAAAAGTAGTTAACACTTTTTATACATAAATCTGAAAGAACATACACTACGGAAAAGTTGATGTCGTTGAGGGAGTGAAAGAAAAATCAACTCATCCGAAAATCAACTTAACCGTTGGGATACAGAACAGGAGGTGCTGAAACCAGAGAAAAAGATTAAGACCCGAGAAATAGATCAATCGAAGATCAACTCAAACGAGTTCAACACAAGCTGAGTCGACTGTTAAGGTTAGTCAGTTAATTTGAACAATTGTATTTTTTAATCCTAACATCCTCTGCTCCAAATGAGTCACGAGGCGGGCATTTTCCCACATTCCCACTCCCTAATGGAGCAACCAAATTTAATTTAGTCGTCACCAAAGTGAAAAATATCCTACATGTGTGCGCTCAGTCTCGTCTACTGGTGACGTTTGTTAGGTGTTATTCTACTCTAGGAGGACAGACCAAAGAGAAAGGAACACACGTTATCTAAGGCCAGTCAAGTAACTATAAATCACATAATGATGAAATAGAAGACTCGAGACAGAGGGCAGGGAAAACTTAGGCAGATAGAGAACATACTGATATTATATAAGGCCAGTCAAGAAACTAAAATCACATAAAGATGAAATAGAAGACATAAGGTACAGGGAAAACTTAAGCAAATAGAGAACATAACGGTATGAAGAGCCAGAGACCAGTTCCCCTCTGGACTCTGTCCCGTCATATCATCCCTAGAAGCATTTCCCTGACATCTAGAGATGAAAGTACACTCTGGCTAGCCAAGATTGGCAATTACCTGAACATAAGTGAGTAAGGGTCAGCCCCCCCCCCCCCATCCCTTTGATCCCGCTTATTAAGAAAAAAGCCATAAAACAAAAATGAAAAAATGTAATGGATAAAACAACGTACCAAAAACGACCCAGGTATAAAATGACGCTTATAATAATTTTTAAAAATACAGAAAAATTGATTTAGGAAATCAATGAAAAATCAGGAAAATAATGAGATAGAAATATTCCTCCACCCAAACCTACCAAAAAATATGTCGATGTACTGGTAATGAAACAAACATTCTCTATCGGGTCAAGGTTCACTTTCCCTTTGACCCTTGACCCGACAGGACGTCAAATACAAAAACAAATCGAGCACTGAAAAACTGATCGAGCCTATTCAGAAAAAAAATTAAGTAAAACCAACCAACCCTACCTCTCTCCTTCAACTTTGCTGAAGCATGTCTATCTACACCCCCCCCCCCCCCCCGGCACACAAACACATTTTTAACGTATTTATTAGGAGAAAAAAATCCCAGTTAATGGAAACAATCTTGTCTATAGTTACCAAACATTACTGACATGAAAGTATGGTTTGACTGGCCATATATATAAGTAATAAAAATAAAGGGTTAGTGTTAGTGCATATCATACACATCAGATACATTAATCAGAAATGACATTCTACTGAGACTGGCGCACTTCCTAGCTCGACATTCCGGTGTTAGGGCGTCTTATCTATGAGTAGTTTTAATGATATACAGTGAGTTGTGTGAGTTGTTATGATGTACTTCTTAAGGTAGTTAGCTTGTTACATAAATTATTATAATGACTATGTACATGTACAAACACACACTCACACACAAACAAACACATACACAAACACAGTGATGGAGTAGACGAGGGTGGGAAGAGTGAAAAGAGAAGCAAAGAAAGAGAAAGAAGAGCGGGGAGAGGGAAGGAAATAGACGGGGGGGGGGGGGGAGGAGGAAGTCAGATAGATAGATAGATAGATAGATAGATAGATATATAGATAGATAGATAGATAGATAGATAGATAGATAGATAGATAGATAGATAGATAGATAGATAGATAGATAGATAGATAGATAGATAGATAGATAGATAGATAGATAGATAGATAGATAGACAGACAGATAGATAGAAAAATATAACACCCATCTCTACCTCTTTTTCCTCGCTCACCACCAACTCTTCCTCACCCATCTAAACCTCTTCCTAGCCTTTAACCCACTTCCACTTCCTCCAATTCCTTAACCTTAATCCACATCTACCTCCTCCTTGCCCGTAACCTAAAAAAAAATCCACCCCTTCCTAGCCCTTAACCTTAACCCATATCTATCTCCCCCTAACCCTCAACCTTGAACAAAACTACCTCCTTCTATCCTTTAACCTTAACCCATATCCGCTATCTCCTAGCCCTTAACCGTAACCCATATCTACCATCTCCTAGCCCTTAACCTTAACCCATATCTATCTCCCCCTAACCCTCAACCTTGAACCCAAACTACCTCCTTTTATCCCTTAACCTTAACCCACATCCACCATCTCCTAGCCCTTAACCTTAACCCATATCCACCACCTCCTTGCCCTTTACCCACCTCAACCTACCTTCTCTACCTTAACCACCCACACCTCTACCTAACCCACCTACACCTCCTCCTAGTCCTAGCCCTTAAAACCCTAAAGCATCTCCATCTCCACCTCCTCTCCCTTAAGCACCTCAACCTCCAACACCTCCACCTCCGGCCTCCGTCCCGCTGCTGTCCCCTTCTCCACTTCTACCTCAAGATCTAACACCACCTTTCCCTCTCTTTTAACAAGCTCTACATCCACTACCACCTCTCCCTTACCTACCTTCACCTCCTCCCCCTCCGCAAACTTACCCATCTCTATCGTCACCACTACCTCCTTTCCCCCTACCTTAAACACCTTCTCCGTCTTACTTACCACCTTCTCTGCCTCGCTCACCTCCTCTCCGTCACTCACCACTACCACCTCTTCTCTCTCACCAACCGTCTCCCCCTCCTCCTCATCACTCACCACTATCACCTCGTCTCTCTCACCAACCTCGTCCTCATCATCACTCACCACTATCACCTCCTCTCCCTCACCTAACCCCACCTCACCTCGCCACTCTCCACCCACTCTCCTCCTCTACCTACGCGACTCCTCCCCATCTACAAACCTCCTCCTCTGAGGTACAATCCTAACCCTTCCAATCTCCACCTGGGTCTCCTCCGCTCCCACCAGGGAAGGTGTGGTCCGTTGCTCCGCCATTCCGTCAGCTTCTTCTCGTCAGGGACGTCTCGGGTGATCTGTGGGAGAGAAGAGAAGAACAAGGGAAACATTGGATTAGTTACATGTTTGGAAGAATGGTAAGAATGTCATACATGCATTATTTAATCCATTATCATCATAACTGGATTTGTTTTTATTAAGAAAAGCCTATCATAATATAATTTCAAATATTATTTAACAAGCAAATATTCCGATTCAAAGTAAAGGCAATTTCCAACAGCAGTCGCAGTGTGAAAAGGGCGTAGGCCCATTTAAAGGTGCCGCATTAAAAAGCTCGTTCAGGCGGGTATACGTCCTGACATTCAATCTAGGGTCACCCGCGCAGTACCCTAGCCTAAGAACAATTTTGGTAATCTGTGAGTCCTAATATAAGGGGG
>NW_004797487.1:448435-450875 GCF_000002075.1 Aplysia californica | reverse complement strand
AGAGAGAGAGAGAGAGAGAGAGAGAGACTGATTAAATAACCTCACTGGTTTCAACAATGTTTTTGACAGAAAAACAGATAGAGAGAGCATGAACAAATAACATGACTCCATCAAGTAAACGTGAAGACTTGAGAACACCAAGGTCAAGTCACATTTGAAAGACTTCGAGAAAATGAGCAAAAGCTTCATTTGTAAAATACACAAGAACGTTCCGATTAGAGGGTTTGTTGTTGCACGTAGGCTTCGCATCTTTGAACAAGAATAACTGAGCATAGGAACAGAATACCGCCTCATTCGTCAGTGCTAGCAATTGATAGCCCCTTGTCGCCGCTTTCGAATGATAATATAATGCAGAACTCTATACTTAGGAAAATGTGACATAATCTGGTACTTTGGTCTTCAATTTTAGACAGCACAGCTTTTGGGGAAGGGAGAGAACCCAATAATAACAAAGTAAATATGAGCTGTGTAGGTAGTTCTGGGCCTTGAGCTCAATAAAAAGTTAAGTATTCTCTGAAAAAAAAGGAGTAATGTAACTGAACCAATTAAATATCAAGCATTTTTCTGAAACAACTGATGGAGAATACAGTGAACAAAGTAATAATGTAGTAAACATTTACTGTCTGTGACAAATTTATTCTTGATGACACATTCAAAAGCTGGTAGAAATAGATTTCTGATGAAATTATGTTCACATTACTCATATATATAACTGGCTGCAAATTTCTGAGTAAGTTTATGTGTATCAATGCTGAGGGCTTTTAATTTCTAGTAAAGTTTATAAATGATGGCAACAAATTAATTTATGACAAAGTGTAGTTACCTTCTGGTTATGTGTCAATGTTGATGGAAAAAATAGTACATTGAGTATATCAGGGTCAGAGTAAAATGTAAAAATTATAGAACAAAGACAAATGTTTCTAAGAGTAGTGTCAATCATGTCAGAGGTATTTGAATTCTTGTTTAAATGTTGGTGGATATTAATTTCTAGTTACGTGTAAAAATATTGATGACCATTGATTCCGGGTTAGACGTAAAAATATGTATAAGTGTTCATGGACATTACTTTCCAGTTACGTGTAAAAATATTTTTGACCGTTGATTCCTGGTAAGATGTAAAAATATGTATACATGTTTTTGGATATTGATTTCTAGTGACGCGTAAAAATATTGGTGACCTGGTAAGACATAAAAAATTAATTTCACGTTACGTGTAAAAATGTCAATGAAAATTTATTTCTTGTTGCCTGCATACATGGTGGTGGGAATTAATTTCTGGTTGTTTATTTTAATGTTGAAAAAAATGATTTCTGGTCACGGTAAAAGTATCTGTAACAAATATATTCTGATTAGACATATTATTATATCAAAAGCTTGTGACAATTAATTTCTCGCTGCTTATAAATTTTGTGATAGCAATTGATTTTGTTATACGTTTATGAATGCTGGTATTAACTAATCATTTCTAACAAAGCGTATAAATGTCGGTTGCAATTGATATCTAATTAGGCATATTAAATGTTGACGGTAAACAAGTTTGAGTCTAGCGTATAAATTGCAGCGACAAATAAATTCTAATTACGCATAATAATAATATATAATATGCCAGTGGCATTTCATTTCTGGCTTTACGTATAAATGTTGATTATTAGTTTCTGATTTTGTATGATAAAATGGAGGCAGCGATTGATTTCTCTTTACTCATAAATATCAATGGAAATTAATTTCTAGTATGAAGAGCATAAATGTCAGTGATACTATATTTCTGTTTACTTGCATAGTCAGTTTTTATTTATTTCTGATAAAGTGTACATATTATTTATGTCAAGAGCGATTGATTTCTGTTTACGCACATAAATATTGGAGGTATGTGTATAAACGCTAGTGGCAATAAATTTCTTTCTACGTGTATAAATGTATGTGGAGGCGTTTCGATGTTAGTCACAATTTATTTTTTTGTATGCATTGTATCAGCGTCAGAGGAAAGTTATTAGTTATTACTAGTTACATAATATATCAATATTGAAGGCAATAATTATTTATCACACACATCAACATCAAAATCAAATGTTAGATTCCTAGGGGAAATCACAAAAACAAGATTAGATGGCATAAAAGTATGTGTTGGAAACAGAAAGTAAAAAGAGTTCAGATACACATTGAAGGCAGAAACTGGTAGGTCTAATAGTGAGAGGTTGTTTGAATGAGTATCGGATTAGATTTATTGATGGTGCACGAGTGTGCCGAAAACTATTGCTAATATCAAGGTCACAAAGACCTACAACATTTTGCTTTTTCATTTAGTAAAAAATAACCCCCAAAAACTCACCCTTTAGCATATCTAAATAAAAGACTGAGAGAAATGTTTGTGTGCACAAAGATATAGAGAGATAGACAAAGTAGAAAGAGAATTATAGAAATATGGAGTAAAACAGCAGAA
>NW_004797487.1:445619-447335 GCF_000002075.1 Aplysia californica | reverse complement strand
TTTTTATGCCTATCGGCGCTTACTGAGTCAGTCTCCGAAATCGGCGTTCTCTATGTTTTCGCCCTAACACAGGTGGGCCTAGCGATAGCATCGGCCGGTTCGCGGGTCGGGGTCGCGATTGTCGGATTTCAGACGATTGTCGGCAAACATGCAGGTCTAAGTTACCTTCTGGTTATGTGTCAATGTTGATGTGAAAAAAAGTCCATTGAGTATATCAGGGTCAGAGTCAAATGTTAAAATTATAGAACAATGACAAATGTTGCTAAGAGTAGTGTCAATCATGTCAGAAGTATTTGAATTCTTGTTTAAATGTAGGTGGATATTAATTTCTAGCTACGCGTAAAAATATTGATGACCATTGGTTCTTGGTAAGACATAAAAATATGTATAAGTGTTGGTGGATATTAATTTTTGGTTATGCTTAAAGACATTTTTGACCGTTGATTCCTGGTAAAAAGGAAAAATATGTATGCATGTTTTTGGATATTAATTTCTAGTTACGCGTAAAAATATTGGTGACCTGGTAAGACATAAAAAAATAATTTCACGTTACGTGTAAAAATGTCAATCACTATTTATTTCTCGTTGCCTGCATACATGGTGGTGGGAATTAATTTCTGGATGGTTGTTTTATTTTTGAAAAAATTGATTTCTGGTCACCGTAAAAATATCTGTTACAAAATATATTCTGATTAGACATATTATTATAGCAAAAGCTTGTGGCAATTAATTTCTCGCTGATTATAAATTTTGAGATAGCAATTGATTTTGTTATACGTATATATAAATGCTGGTATTAACTAATCATTTCTAACAAAACGTATAAATGCCGGTTGCAATTGATATTTAATTAGGCATATTAAATGTTGATGGTAAATGAGATTTAGTCCAGCGCATAAATTACCCAGATAAATAAATCCTAATTATGCATAATAATAATTATATAATATGTCACTGGAAATTAATTTCTGGCTTTTTGTATAAATGTTGATTATTTGTTTCTAATTTTGTATGATAAAATGTAGGCAGCAATTAATTTCTCGTTACTCATAAATATCAATGGAAATTAATATTTAGTATGAAAAACATAAATGTCAGTGATAATATACTTCTGCTTACTTGTATAGTCAGTTTTTATTAATTTCTGATAAAGTGTACTTATTATTTATGTCAAGAGCGATTGATTTCTGTTTACGAACCTAAATATTGAAGGTATGTGTATAAACGCTAGAGGCAATAAATTTCTTGTTACGTGTATAAATGTATGTGGCTTGTCATTTCTGAGGAGGCGTTTCAATGTTAGTCACAATTTAAGTTTTTGTACGCATTATATCAGTGTCAGAGGAAAGTTATTAGTTATTACTAGTTACATAATATATCAATATTGAAGGCAATAATTGTTTATCAATTACATCAACATCAAAATCAAATATTAGATTCGCAGGGACAATCACAAAAACAAAATTACATGGAATAAATGTGTGTGTTGGAAACAGAAAGTAAAAAGACTTAAGATACACAGTGAAGTCAGAAACTGATCGTAGGCCTAATAGCAAGAGGTTGTTTGAATGGGTATGGGATTAGATTTATTGATTGTGCTTGAGAGTGCCAAATACAGTTGCTAGTATCTTGATTGTGCTTGAGAGTGCCAAATACAGTTGCTAGTATCTTGATTGTGCTTGAGAGTGCCAAATACAGTTGCTAGTATCTTGATTG
>NW_004797487.1:442916-444412 GCF_000002075.1 Aplysia californica | reverse complement strand
TACTACTACTACTACTACTACTACTACTACTACTACTACTACTACTACTACTATTACCACTACTACTACTACTACTGTGGGTGGTTGGCGGATGCTCTGGTGTGGTTTGCTCCTTCTTTCCTCTAAACAGCTACCGTCCTTATCTCTCCTCCTTCTTTTTTACGTTTGTTGTTACTCTCTTGTAACACCTCTAATCTTCGGCGCTTATATGACCTTATTGTGTTGCAAGTGCCGTAAAACTCTTTACTAAAACTAAAACTACTACTACTACGTGTTTGTTGTGTGGCACTTGGCAAAAGAGCCAATTTTCTAAACAATTCAGGGGAGTGAGAATACCCCCCCCCCTCTTTTTTACCCCACACCTGAAATAGATTTTTGTTGGTGGTGTCTGGGGTGTGGATTTTCACGAATTTTCCGCAAACTTGAATGCTACCTTAGGAAAAAAAATCATTTGAAATTTTCTTATTCTTTTAGGGAAAAAACCCCAAAACTTTTAGATCTAATGTTTGTGAACTCGCATGCAAAAAATAATCAATTTCCAAGAGCGATAAGTGTGGTATTCATTATGTAAGACATGTCAGCAAAATCCAATATGGCCGCTGTATCTATGGAAACGAACCTTTTTCTCAAATTTGATTGCGGATCTTAAGACTCCGTACTATGCTCGTTATATATGTGAAATTTGGTAAAATTCGGTCCAGTAATAAGCGAGATAGCCTTCAGGTGTAGCCTCCCCCCCCCCCACCCTTAAAGTGACAAGACCGCTATTTCCCTCGTTAGAATTTGAGGGTAAGGGAGTTTAGTGTTAGTTAGGGATTTTAAAATTGTTCCTTGAGCCTGTTCAATTTTTAAATCCCTCAAAAGTTGTTCTCATGTCAGCTGATGTTTCCTGTTTGACAGGTGTCCGTGGTCTTAGTGACGTGCCAGCATCAGAGGTCCAGATGTCTTTTAAAATGTTTTTCTTAAATTTAAAACGTGTTTCTTTCATCTATACAGCTGAAAGTTACAGAGATTATTTTTTTGGGTTGTTTTTTTTCTGACTGATGTGTATTGTTTTCTTCCCAAATGCACAACAAAAAACTGATACTGATATGTTGTTTTTAATTATTCAGTACACAAAACATGAAAATTCTTGTTGAAAAAGTGCAAAACATGTTGTGGATGGCGTTATGGTAACTTGCATAATTGTTGCTTAATTTTGTATTTTTCTTGCATAATTTTGCCATCAAAATTTGCATAATTCTGCGGGGACGGATATAAGAAACTTCTTAACCCTTTTTTCGCAAAGTTCATTCTGTTGCAAGTGGCAACGAGATAGTCAAACATATTGATGAGGACGTTATGTCATTCACACCACTGTGTACTTGGAGGTAGCGGGGGCGTGACCCTACGTCATGCGCCCCCCCCCCCACCCCCAACCCCTGCTTGTCCTGGAGACTGACTTGGTAACACACAAAAAAACACAAAATAATTCAATAAACTACATGTAGTTGGCA
>NW_004797487.1:440506-442623 GCF_000002075.1 Aplysia californica | reverse complement strand
TCTTCTACTTTATTTGTGTTTGGCTTTACATTTTAGCCAAACTGGCATAAAAACAATCTGTGGTACTCTTTCCAAACGAATTTGGGAAAACACTATGTGCCAGGACAAAATGTTACAGTACACGAACAGTTAGTTCCATTCAGAGGCCGCTGTAGCTTTATCCAGTACATGCCGTCCAAGCCTGACAAGTATGGACTTAAGTTTTTTGGGGCATGTGACGCATCGACAAATTATTCGCTGAGAGGTTACCCATACAATGGGAAGGAAGCAACCTCTGCCAGACCAGCTGAGAGATGTGTGGGCATTGCTGCAAAAACAGTGGACACATTGACAAATGACTTCTAAGGCAGTGGTCGTAACATAACCTGCGACAATTATTTCACCGACATCAAGCTAGCGGAGTCTTTAGCAAAGAAGAAACTCACAACGATAGGGACCATAAAAAGAAACAAAACCTTCCTTCCAGTGGATTTCCCGGCAAAGAAAGCTCTTCCTCTAGGTGACTCAAAGTTCCTGTTCAGGCACGAGACCAATCTGGTAACGTTCCAGAGTTAGCGGCCCAAGAATGTCGTGCTTCTTAGCACAATGCACAGGAAGCCAGAAATTTGCCCTGAGACCAAAAAGCCCGACATAGTGCTGGACTAGGCCTATAACAAAACATAAGGAGGGGTCGACGCTAGGGACCAAACGGCCCACGCCTTGTCAAAGCGATGGCCTTTGGTTGTGTTTTTCAATATGATGGACTTGTCATCAATAATATTGCTTCCAGGGTGGTCTTTAGGGTGAAGTATCCTGCAGACACTCTCTCACAACAGGACTGCAGGCAACGTTTCAACGCGGATGTTGCCCAATCTCTGGCCCACGCCCATATTTGTTCGGCGCGCAACTGTGCCTACATTGCAGAAAGGTGTGAAAGAGAACATTTCTGTTGTGCTGAAGTCTCTTCAACCCATACTGCAGCCAACAGCATCAGGTTCAAAACCACCAAAGCAAGCAAGGATGGATGAAAGTGCTGCTCCTGCAAAGACACAGAAGAGATGTGCACTGTGCCCCTCAAAGAGAGACAGAAAAACAAAAGCAACATGCACCGGTTGTCACTGTCACATTTGCCAGGAGCATACTGTACTATTCTGCCAGAATTGTTCTTCTGCTTCCACTTAGATCTAAAGTTTTCACACAGATATTCAGCTGTTACTGTTAGTGGGACAAGCACAAGTAATATAGACAATGCTCTGTCATGTTGTGCAAAAGTTAGGAATAAAGGGATCTCTTTTGTTTTTCTACTACATGTACAGAAAAGTGCCCATTTTGTTTGCACAGTACAGGCCTACATGTATTCAATCTTACTTGTTTCTGCCTTTATGGGTAGTTCTAAATTAAGTTTTCATTGAAATTGAAAAGGCATGTCGTTGGCTCTCTTTATAAACACATTTTTACTATAAAAAGTATACGGGTGTGATACACCCAGTTGTCAGTGACTGTATTTAAAAAAATCGAAATGGCTACCTACAATACCAAAGTGACCAAATGGTTTGTTTGAATACACAGGACAAAGCGAAATGGCATTCTTGAAGAATAGATGAGTTTGGTCTTTTTATGATAAACGATACACGAACACTCTCATAGTTTTGACGCGAACGGGTGGATTACACCCAGTTGTCAGGGATAGGGAAAAATAAAATACATGTACGTTCTTTTGCACGGTGCGAGTTAGGCCAGCTACTGGTCAGACCTACAGAGCCACTCTGGGACCGGCCTTAGTCTGTGACGTCTCACAAAGGCTGTCGTCGACGGAACGCGCTGAACTGCGTTGTCAGAAAATCTAAACATGTTGAAACAGCCGGTTTGGCCTACCGGCTGGCTGCAGAACCGAAGGTGTGAATGGAAAACTGCTAGCAAAAAGTTAAACCGGGAGGCCGGAACGGCGGTTTAAACATGTTGGATTTACTGACTACAAAAGTTCAGCGCGTTCCGTCGACAGCAGCCTTTGTGTGACGTCACGGGCTTAGCCGGATTGTCTTGTCACTGCCAATATCTTCAAAACGATTTACCACACATAAAATCTGATTACATTTTTGAATAGAGCGACTTATTTTTATGGCATGAATCGAGCAGAA
>NW_004797487.1:438086-440019 GCF_000002075.1 Aplysia californica | reverse complement strand
ATCTATATCTATATCTATATATCTCTTTTCTGACGCCCGTCTTTCTTCGATATTTTTCTCTTTTTGTTTTTCTTCGCCACATGTAGCATATAAATTGCAAGCAAATCGTCATTGTCAGTACACTAGCTGCATGGACTTGCCGGTAAAAGTTTATCTGGGGGTTGGTCGCCACGATGGAATGCAGCACTAGGTTTGTGGAAACATGCCAGTTTGTCACAGGCCTCGGCTGCCCTGCATGATGGAAGGTATCACTGACGCTCTCAGAGAAAAAGAATGAATGACTGATTGTATGAATTGAATTTTATTTTTCAATTGTTTTTAACGAAAGAACATTCATTGTTGAAATTTTACAGAGTAATTTGCTTTGATTAGCATACAAAAAGGAAAAAATATTGAACAACACAAGCTGAATAATGAATTGACATTTTATAAATTTTTAGAGGGACTATCTCTACATAACCAATTTGAAGGTGGAGAATTAAGAAAATTAAGTTACCAACTACAGTGTTAAAGTGCTGTGTTATGACTGTCATCAATACCCAAATACTTAAATGAAATTGTGACAAACTGGGCCTGTGACAAACTGGGCATCCCCAAGGTTTGCAGTCCTGGCCTGTGTTTGTGCGCATTTGGCGCGGGTCGTCCCTGCGAGCCTCAGGAAAAAACTCGAGGCGGCCTCAAGGATCGCCTTCGGATTGTAGATCCTAAGGACGGCCTGTGTCGTGTGTGGGCCGCATTGTCATGCGGATATTCCACGTGCAGTCAGTCCGGACAGGATTTTGACTTCAGCAAGGCTGCATCCTCGCTGCAGTAAGATCATAACGTGTGATAAGAAAAACACCATCAGTCTTGCGTCAGCCATCCGGTCCAAGTTTTTAGTAAAAGTTACACTGCACTTGTAAAACACGGTAATAAAGTGCCATTGATTAGGAGTTACAAGAGAGTAGAATCTAACAAACGCAAAAAAGGAGGAGCGATAAGGACGTAGATGTTTGATAGGAAAGGCGCCAACAACATAACACCAATCAACAACACACTACTATTTCATGTAGATCTACACTTCTTTTTTCCTCAGAAAATAAAATGTCACAAAAAGTCTATTGTCATGCTCAAGTTTTAGGAGGTGTCAGTCAACGTAAAGTAAAGATTAAAGAAATAAAAACTCCATACAAGGATTTGTATTCAATTTAATTTTTTATGCAACAAAATTTGTCAGTGGAACAATCATAGCTTTAGAAAAGCTTAACGGGAATAATAGCTGACGGTGAAGTCTGCTCTGCAGCCATCGCTGACCCACATGGTATTGGCCACAAAACCATAAGTGATTCCGAGAGTACATGGGGCCACGGACTGTTGCTTGGCCACTTGCATGAAGTAGATACAGGAGGCGGAGGGGAGAATCTTAGTGGCGTACTTGTAGTTCCAGCTGCTCACGTTTACCGTAGTGGTGCTGACGATACCTGGAGATCGTAGGGAGTTTTACGGCACTGGCAATACAAAAAAGTTGTGAAAATGCCGAAGGTTAGGAGTTTCAAGAGAGTGAGGAGAGAAACCAAAGGAGATCAGGATAAGACATTTGATAGGAAAGAAGTAGTATACCAAAGCATCCGCCAACAACTCACTAGAATTGACAAAATATTTTGGAGAAAAAAATGAGGTTACTTGGAAGCAAAGAGGAAAAAATGCAGAGATATGGAGTATACAATGTACATCTACTCAACAAATAATATCGTTTGAGTTTTCAAATTTCATAAAGCGATTATTCTATTAGTGAACTTTTAAAATCGGCACAACGTGCTAAGGATGAAAGTACAAACCAAGACACTGCAGTTCTAAATAATCCAAGATAAACTGTACAAATAAATGCAAGTTACATGGGAACTTAAACCGAATTCTCAGATCGTGTGTTAATTTTTAAAAATTTATTTTAGAT
>NW_004797487.1:424032-436443 GCF_000002075.1 Aplysia californica | reverse complement strand
CCTCCCCCCTTCTCTGGGCGATCGTTTAAACCTTGCTCCATCCACGCCGCCGGTAGGCTCTTGTCCATGGCGATCGTAGCCGCGTTAATAGAGTGAACGTTTGTGTCAATTGAGAGCCAGCCATCCACGGTATGATAATAGCATTCTCTCAGTTCTAAGTAATAAGACTACATTGTTGTGCTAAATGTGTCTTAGGGACACTGAAGAAGTTTTTTAATATGGCCTGTGCACCGTGAAGGCCCCCAGGTAACATTTAGGTCATAGCTCAAACTACCCTTTTCACTCGACTGAGTTCGTTTCGCTTTCGCAACCTTGCACCTTTCTCATAATTTAGTACAGTTTTGTCTCAAGTGCATACAATACGGACATTTTTGCTCAATCCCAATGGTTTGAAAGAGGGCCAGATTTTTTCCTTCATGGCGGAGCAAAAGTTAGGCTACCATTTTGGAACACTGGTAAAATGAAAATGCAAATCGATTTTGTAGAACTGGAAATATTTGTTTCTGAAAACAAGGCAAATTTTGCAATGTGATAAAATAAAAACTACTGGCCAAAACATGAAGTATTATTCATTTCAGCATTTTTTGAAACCTGAGTTGTACAGGTTGAAGTTTTCACAACGCTAATAATAGTAATAGGGTGTAAAAATGCTTTTAAAAGCCGAACCGCCGAATCGGCCCCCCCCCCTCCCCTTCCTCCTCCTCTTCTTTCGTCTCCTTCGTCTCCTCCTCCTCCTTTTCCTTCTTCTCTTCCTTCTCCTTCTTCTCCTTCTCCTTCTCCTTCTCCTTCTTCTTCTTCTCCTCCTTCTTCTTCTTCTTCTTCTTCTTCTTCTTCTCCTCCTCCTCCTTCTTCTTCTTCTTCTTCTTCTTCTTCTTCTTCTTCTTCTTCTTCTTCTTCTTCTTCTTCTTCTTCTTCTTCTTCTTCTTCTTCTTCTTCTTCTTCTCCTTCTTAAGATCTTCTTCTTCTTGAGTGGCACCACAAGTCACCTCTTTGTCTTTGTACCAATTTTCACTGATGAGCTCTGCTGTGCCCGCTCTGCTTGCACCTCGTGGTCCACCTACCCACTTAAAAAACAACAACATTTAATTAATAAATTCAGTACGGATAATTCAGATATATGTACCAACGGCACAGGTTTTTAAGTGCAGATGCGTGGATACAGAAAATGACCTTAAATTAATTCTTGATTCATTGCATGTTCTGCTGTGATGGAATAAGGTTGTGAATAGTTGTTTTTTTTATATATGTGGCCTAAATAAGGCCAGGCGGGAGGCTAGCTTATATTGACCGCATGTGGCCTTAATAAGGTCACAATATTAATAAATAGCGGAAATAGTACATGACGAATTTCGTCTTGCTAAACGTTGGTTGATTTCCTGCCACCATGTTCTAAAAAGCTTTGACAAGATGTTGGCAGCACAACACTAAAGGAGGGAGGACTTCCGTAACGAGCGACCACTATGAGACAGAGCAGAATTGAGGGCTTGGGGTAGGGGTAGGGGTAGGGGTAGGGGTAGTGGTAAGGGTAGGGTTAGGGGTAGGGGTAAGGGTAAGGGTAGGTGTAGGGGTAGGGTTAGGCCAGGGTAAGGGTTAGGGTTAGGGTTAGGTCTAGATCTAGGCCTCTACTTTATTGTGTTTGATGGGGTAGTCGCTCGTTACGGAAGTCCTTCCCTAAAAGAACTTACTGCACGTTATAAAGTTCTAGTTTTCCCAAAACTACTTACGGCTTGCTTGTGTCGCAGCCAGGACGGAGAAGAGGACAAGGACTACAGCGGCGTTCATCTTGTCTTTGTATGAGGACTTGGTGCAGCGTCACAGATCTGCTCTTGTGAAGAACTGAAACAGCTCACTGTTTATTTAGTATTCGAAAAGCGGTCATCCGGTGTCGATAAACTTTTTCACCAGGAAATGGAAAGTGGTATTTTTGACACATAAATTCTCATCCACTGAAAGCTTTCGTTGAAAGTGTTTTGCTCCTTTGTTGATACAACAAAAAAATTTTGGGTGGGTGGTTGGCGGGTGCTCTGGAGTGGTTTGCTTCTTCTTTCCTATCAAACATCTATCGTCCTTATCTCCCCTCCTTTTTTTATGTTTGTTACTCTCTTGTAACACCTCTAATCTTCTGGCGCTCATATGACCTTATGCAGTTGCAAGCGCCGTAAAACCTTCTACTAAAACAAAACAAAACAATTTTTTTGGAGGTGCAACGTTTCCACAATGTCTGTTATGGCCAATAATGAGTATGTAGGGTACCCCGCGGTAGGGACACGGGGGTACTTGACAGAAAAGCTCCATCATGTTGGAACTGAACTCCCGTCATTCATCAAAGGTCAACCCACCACCCCACATAAATATGCTAGAACAGTAAACGTAAAGGCCGCAAATAAACGAATGAAGAACGGAAGATATCACAATTCACAATACATTATTTGATACAGTTAGAATAAAAAAGTAGAAGCAGATCGCTTGGAATGAAAGTAGTATAATTCACATTTGCGTAGTAACTGAAAGAATATGGGAATTTAACTCAGTTTTTCTGCATGCGTCGACAAGGCGCGTAATCGCTACTTCACAGATTCTAGTAGCTGCAATGCCATTAATTTTACAAGTGCAAAAACTCGAGACACGAGATAAATGTGACAAAAGCGACTACTCCTCGGTGTCTGCCTCAAAATCCTTTCCAAGATAAAATTTGTTGGAGCTAAAAACGAAGCTCGTCACCGTGAATCCTTTTTTTCTGAAAAAGGAAAAGCCTCACGCTTTTTAGATGCTCCAATAAACAGACTGAGACACGTGTTATTTATAAAAGTAAAAACGGTCTTTCTCAAATTTTCAGCTCTTTCATTTGTAAAACTGAGATATATTTGGTGATCATGTTGGTGAAGTCTCGTTGTTCCACTGATATCAATGACAATGACTATAATAATGTTATAAACTCGCGCCAAAAAGTCAAGGAACAAAAATTCAAAGAAACATAACTGAAGAACAGTTTAACCGAATGTATTCATTTTTTTCAACAACAAAAAAGATGCTTTCGACTCTTTAGATTAAATATGTACGATTTCAGATTTCAACAAAAACGAGAACTTCATGTAAAATGAGTTGAATTAAGTCCCACTGGTTGGATTTCAAAAGTCTGAACAGCCATAGTTCTTCATGAACATTGTCAATAGTGGAGGTAGCCACTCCGTTTGATCAAACACTTGGCACAGCGTCGACGCATGGACAGAGTATGCCTTCGGAGAACTTGTCGCGGAAGGTTCTGCCACTCCTGGACGAGGCAGCCCAAGAGTTTTTGAAGGTTTTGTGCAGGGCAGTGGTTGTCCCTTATCTACCGGTCAATGTGATCCCTAATGTTCTCTATTGGGTTCAAATCCGGACTACAAGCTGGTCAGTCCATGTGGGTGACGACTCACTGCTGCAGGAAGTCCCCCACGATGCATGCGCGATGTGGCGTGGCGTTGCCGTCCTGCAGTTCAGCCTGGGGTCTAATCTGCTGCAGGAGAGGAACACCAAGGGGACGCTGGATTTCTTCCCTGTACAGTAGTCTCCGTCTAAACGCACGCCATACAAAAGCACGCTCCGCTCAAACGCACGCTTTCGTCATATGACGGTTTTTTACTATATAATTTAGACGTACAAACGCACGGTCACTCCCTCTAAACGCACGCTCCATTACGCGAAACACGCCGACAAGTTAAGCTTGGCAAGGGGACATTTTCACTACAACCTGCACAGACTGCATACGGCAAGCCTAGAATTTACTAGAAAACCGGATATTTGGTGACAGTGCCCCTCACGCCGGACAAAGAGAGTGATAGACAGCGTTTACACACCCTACTTTCCATTTCCACTGACGTATAGGTCTCAGTCTCAGCCTGGTCGGTTAAATGTTGGGGGGAGGGGGGGGGGGGGTTGGGGTTGGGGGGGACTGAAATGTTTTTTGATTGGTCACTGGAAATGTATCTTTGAGAGAAGTTTTCTGACTGGTGTTTGAGTTTGAGTGACTGCGTGTAATGTTAAGTTAAATCTAGGCCTGGCGCGAAATACGTCAATGCCGTAAAACACTAGACAGGCTTCTATAGGATTAAAGATTAGCCAAGTAAGCCTAATAAGCTGCGCTCAAAGAACTTATAACGTATTTGTTCAACGAATCACAAGAGAAAATGTTTCTCGAGGATGATTTTGCATGAATTTACGGTCGGGGACGGTCGCTTGGAAAGCCACGTGGCTGGTCCGTCGACTCTATGACTATCACTAGTTGGCCTCGCGGGCACTCGTTGCCTTCCGACCGCGTGGTATCGGTGAAATCGGGGTAATTCCGATCGCTGTTTCTTTGCTCTTTCGCAATAAAACACCAAGTGCAGTACACCTTGCAAAAGTTCAGTTTTTCCTCGTTACAATGGTGTAAGTTGTTTTTATGTCCGATTAGTAGGAGCTGGAGAATCGCCGACGAAAGCGAAACCCCTCGCGGTCGGAATGCGTGGTCGGCCGGTTGAAAAATTGACACGGGTGCATTCAAATGCTTGGCAGAACGAGAAATTATTAAATACAGTCTTTTCATTGACAAAAAACTGTAGAACTTTAAATGGGCTTTCCCGTGATATGTGTTTTGCCGTTGGCGTCTAAATAAAAAGCTTTAAAAAATACTGTCAAAATGTATAAAGATCACTTTTTACCCATGATATGTAAAATACCTCTTTAAAAGCTATAGTTATTATAAGATCAGTTTATTTCCTATTAAAATAAAGAAATTAATTTGGAATTAATTTTTATCAATCCTCCCGCGAGACTCAGAAAGCATGTGACCCCGCACGCGGGGTACACTACAGTATAGAGCCGACTCGCTCGCCGCGGGGCCCGGTGCGGCGCCGGCCGGGTCAATGCTCCGTGTTTTTGTCGAAATAACGACAGATCATCGTGTTTGAGGCGATAAAGTACTGATTTGTAATGATCTCACAGTCTTGAAAAAAATTAGGCTCCATGTTTTTGTTATAGCGATTGTACTCTGTTAATGTGGAGATGTTTAGTGCTCTTGGTACTCTTTTATTGTCTGTCAAACATGGGGTTGCAGCCAGTGACTGACTTTAATAAATTTGATCAAATTTTAAACAACTAGGCCTACCATTTTCTTAAAAATTGACTGAGAGGGTAAAGAATGGTACCAAAATGCTCAGTGGATATAGGCCTTTCAAATGGAACTGATAAATTTGGCATACAACTACTTTGAAAATTTAGTTACTGGTACCTACTATCACCAACCGTTTCCTCATAGGCTATCTGTTCCCGACGTTTATAGTATATTATATATATTCATTACTTTGAGTTTGTTTCCTCCTCCACCCCCCCTCCCTCCATATTCAACGCCTTTCTATTCTTAACCCCTGTCGGGGAATCCTTCACAAAACAGCCACGTGTCGTCACCGTATCTGCCAAAATTACCCCCTCCTCCAAGGGAGGTCACTAGAGTAATAAGGAATTGAGATGACTGCGTCCCTTCCTCCCCTTGCGAAGGTTCATGTACACGCACGCTCCGTGTAAACACACGCTCAGGAGCCCTCCCGAGCACCGTGCGTTTAGGCGGAGACTACTGTACCTTGCGATGGTCAAATTGCCCTGTATATGGTACAGGGTGTCTTGTGGTGAGCTGAGAAGCCTCCCAACACCAGAACGGACCCTCCACCGCAGGGCGCCACCTGCTGGATGTACTCAGGGTGGAACAGCTCTCCTCAGCGCCTCCAGACGTGGGCTCGCCTGTCTGGGCGCAGCGGGTTGAATCTGGATTCGTCCAAGAAGACTACCTGGTCCCGCTGACAGTGAATGGCCAGCAGCTTTTTTTAAAGGTAGTTTTCTCATGGTGTTGTTTATGGGCCTACGTGTTCATTGAAGTCTCCCATTATCAAATGATTAGTTCCTCCTCATCAGGTAGGCCTACGCTGTCTATGGTGTCCGCCAACTTCTGAAAAAATTCTTCTTTATCTTCCCTTAAGTATGCGTCGTTACAAGGGGCGTAAACTTGGATGATAGATTCCCTTTTTTGCGCTTTCCGTTTTCTGATTTTCAAGATCCTATCTGATATTAATTCTTTCTGTAACTTTTTCTGCCGTGTCAGGTTGCATTATCATATGAATCCCACACCATGAATAGCTCTCTCTTTCATATCTACTCCACTTCATATTATTAGTACATGTACGTAATTTTCAAGTATTCTCTTGGCCCCACTTCCTTTTAAACGGCAATCTGACAGTATTGCCTATTGGTATTCTCCACGTTTTCACTAAAGTAATGAGTTCTGATTCCTTGACTTTGAGACCACATATGTTAAGAGTACAAGTCCTTTCTCGTAATCCTTTAACGTTTCCAAGTCGTTTTCCATCTGTTTCAGTCCGTTTCTTTCTCTCAATTGTTTTTTTTTAGCTATAAATATTGGGCTGCCGACTTGCTAGGCCTGTCACAGTTTCACCAGAGCCCCGTTAGCCTGCAACTTTTCGCGGTGACCCGGGTTATCCTTCACAGCTAGCGTGACGCCACAGTGGCATAAAGCCACACCGCACTTCGTTGAACCATGCAATCCCCTACTTTGTCCAGTTTCCATCTGCCGGGACGCGGACCTGGGGTTGGGCTTTGGGAGGCTAACAAACAACAACAACCCCCCCAGAAAATAAAAATGTCTGTACACGTACTTTCATGGCAACTGTCTGAGATAGAAGCTAAAAATCACTTGTAAGGTCCTTGCTCATGCGGATTTGCCTATTCAGTAAACTCTGCTCATGGAAGCCCAACTTATTGGCAGGCCATCTCCCTGGCATGCCAGGCACACATCTTCCCACAAACTGTTCTATGGCGAATGTGTAGTGGGCACACAATGGAATACTATGCCAATACCCAACAAGTCAGCAAGATAAAATTCTCGATCCCACGTGTCGTGACTCTGTTTTCGTTTGCGAGAGCTATAAAGACGAGGCCAATACTCGCAGTTTACATCACGATATTTCTGAAAACGGTCAAGTGTGCAAAAACGTCATAACATTATTAATATAATTATTAATTATTATTAACACTTAAGTACTTGACTGCAACGCCTCCGTACTGTGAAGGAGTCTAAATGTGCTCCGAGAAACTGCAGTGGAGAACCCTGGAGAACTTTTTATAGGTTGGGGCGCGACATGTGGCCTTGTGGTGTATACGTGCTAGCCTCAGGAATAACGTCTTGTTGTTTCTTTGGTTGACATCACAAGCCAATTTTTTCCCAACTGTAATGTTGCTATCTTTTTTTTTGAGGGGGGGTGGGGGTGGGTATGTGTTTTACGGCGCTCGCAATCTGCATAAGCATTATCATTAAGGTCATATTTGTGCGCGGGACACACTAATATTTTCAGTCGGTAGGAAATGTTGAATTTCGCCCGGGAGGCGGCGGAAGCCTACAACTCTATAAAATCGATTTTAAACCACCAAGGGATCTTTATCGTGCGCAAGTTGCACTCAGGCCCTCCGAGACTTTTCGCCCTTGTGAGAGAAGGTTGGGAGTAGATTTTTCTTACCAGAAGATCAGGGGTGTGGCTGAAAAACAGCAGTAAGAATGAGCAAAGTAGCAGTAGAAAGGCAGCAGAAAGAGCCAGGAGCCTAGAGGAGCACTGCTAGAGAGCAGGAGAGGAGGTGAAAGGAGACAATTTTAGAGAAGCAAATTTTTCGGTCGCTACCGGATTTGAACCCGGGACCTTTGAATGAGAGACCAACACCTTAACCTCAAGGCCACGAGATCATCATTGCTATCTTATGTATCAATGATGATCATCTTTTTATTACTTTTTATAGAGACATGTTCACGTTCTGTGTCTGCAAATGTTGCTATATAATCTGACCAGACCATAAATAATAATGTATATATAACATGTATTTTAATTTGGTCGGTGCTACTCGCCCGATCTCGGGTGGCTAGCGTCAGGCTTCTTGTCCGAATTTGATCGAGTAGCCTGACGCTGCTGGCACGTTGGGATTTCTGCGACCTCGGGTGGCTAGCATTTTCTGCCCACTGAGAGCCGGCCATCTAGATCTAGTCTTGGTCTTAATAACTTATAGTTCTGTTACCATAGCGATAATGCACCCAGCATAACTTGGTAAAAGTTGATCATTTTTTTGCATAATATCTGATTATTTTCCTTTTTTTTATCGTTGTTTGTTAAAATTAACAGAATCGCATAATTTCACATTTTTGGGCTCAGTAAATAAAACGATGGGGACAGGTATATTAGATATGGGGTGCCCACTACGGCTGGATTGGACCGATCGCCCGACTCGATCGTCTGAAAGTGAAAAAAAAAAGTAGAGGAGACAGAGTCGGACGATCAGCATATCCCATCCGTAGTGGGCACCCCGTATAAAGGTAGCATAAACACGGCCTCGCGGCCTTCCGAGTAACATGAAGCTATTGAGAGCCCTTAGTGAATACCAGTCATTTCGTCACACCGGTGCAGTCAAGACGTCGCAGTCATCTCGCCACAACATTCAAGTGAAAATTACTCTCAACCAGATATTTTTCAAAACATCGATGCTGCAACACCTCATTCACCGGCATCGAATAAAGACTTGCAGGTTTTAACTTTATACAAACAAGTTATGGCAAACGAGTTGTCTGTCAATGATCTGAAGGGCAATAAACTTCTTCTTGGTTTGGCTAGGAAAGTCGAAGATCACGCAAGTACATGTACTCCAGTAGAACGAGCAAAGTGTGGCTTCAATATATGGCAATGGTTGACATATTTAAAGATGTTTCTAAAAGCAGAGAGAGAGAACTGCAGCTGGCTTTTACATCTTTCTACAGTTCACAAAATGTTACCCTATCTAGGTGCGGCAGGATACCACACACAATTAGCATACTTGTACCTCCACAAAATGAACGGGCTAGAAGAGACTCACCCTCATATCTGTATAAGAGGTTTTTGGACAGCCATCACGTAATTCGGCGAAGTGATCGCTTTAACTTTAATTATGGCAGGACTTTCTTCAGATTTAGCCATTGAGCAAATATGAATACGATCTGTCAAATCAACCGGGGGACTGACAAAAGACAGGGGAATCAGCAAATCACTACAGACAGCAACGTGGCTTCTGTCAATGCCAGTTTGCGCAGAACTAAATAACGTCATGCAAAAAGTGACAGGCACGTTGCGTCTCTCAAGTGAACAGTACAAAGAACAGAGTCCATCTTTTTTTCGTCGTTGGTCCCAGCAAAATTTTGAATTTTATGAAGGCCATTGGCCTTTATGGCAAATTGTAAAATGAAAACGTACTATTCAAAATTTGTATTGTTACATGTAGCCTACTTATAAGAGTTGTTTTAAATCACAAATATACACTGGATCTTAATATTTTAACATTTTAGCATTTTAAAGTCAATTAGAGCTAGTTAACCAATCGTGCAGTGAACTTTTGCGAAAGTAAACAACTTGTGTTTCGCGCGCTCATATGACCTTAGCAGTTGCGAGCGCCGTAAAACCCTATACTACTACTACTATACAAATGTTATATATCATTATTATTATTATTATTGTTACTACTACAAGATACGCTGGCTGTTACCAAGTTTCTTCATGAGAGAAATCCGTTGGCTAAAGACGCTAGTCTGAGAAATATCGTTATGGGGGATGGTTGCAGAAACAGCTGTCAACGTTGACAAAGCACAAGATGTTGGTCAAACTATTCTCAGCAAAATGGAAGGCTGAAGGTGGATCCGTCTTAGAATTGTCCTTGAAGAAAAAAGACAAGGTTGTAGTACTGACAACATAGACAGCTCTGAAGGCTAACCATGACCCTGTGACTATTGATTCTCAGTTGTTGTTTCAGAGATTAGTGACAGCTACAACTGCAAAATATGAAGACAAAACAGAGATTTTTAAACAGGAACTTTGCAGCTACCCCTCGTCATTGTCTGAATCTGCAGATATTCTTCATCAATCCAACAAATCAGCTCTGCTAAAAGAACTTTGGAAATTAAGGATAATGGTTACGTCTGATCTGCCATCACCAGCTAACCTGCAGATCGTCGTTTCATGGAGGGTCTTTACTGCAGCGCATTCCCTGGCAACGAGGGAGCACCTTCATTTGTATTATACGAGACACAATATGCTTCTTATGCCAGAGTCAGCAGGAATTATCGAAACGCAGTCATTGTTGGGTTTTTTTTTATATTTGTCTAGATCGTCGGCAAAAGATATGACACAGCTCAAAAGAGCCAACGGAATTTCAGGACAAGCTATTCATTTTAAATTATACATGGTTCTCCAATTTTCAAATCATCTTTTTCTTGTCAACAAAGAAAATAAGCAACGTTTTTATCAAGGCCCTCGGCTCAGTGCTTGAAGACAGAGGACACATTGTCATGTACAGCAAATGTGATGCTCACCTTAAGATAGTCCAAGCAGCAATCAAGTGTGCGCAGCACAATGATACCGCTATAATAATAGTAGGAGAAGATACAGATCTTCTCCTTCTGTCCGCACATTATGCTGATGAACTTGCTAATAGCATCTATCTCTACTCGAACGAAAACATCCCAGTTAAAAAACGAAGCAATGGGATACATGTAGATTAAACAATTAATTATTCAACTGGGGCATTTCGACATTCTCTGCTCTTTCTACATTCCTTTACTGGCTGTGACACCACTTCAAGACCATTCGGTATCGGGAAAGGCACTACATGTAGGCCTACTTTGAAAAAATTCCAACAAAATGATGCTCTTAGAATTTTAAGTACAGATTTTATGACAAACCTATCTGTTAAGTGTTGCTGCTTCAGGCGTGAAGGTCGTTGTGCTTCTGTACAATGGAAAACCAGAAAAAAGTCTTGCTGAACTACACCATCGTATCTTCTGCACTGTCAAAAGTTGCAACAGCCACAATATTTATACAGGCGGGTTCACTCCCTCCGACATTAGCTGCAGCTAAGTATCATAGCCTAAGAGTTTATCTTCAGGTGCAACAGTGGATGGGAAATGATGATACCCTTAAATAATCCCGTAGAATGGGGGTGGAAAAATAATATGAGGAAGGACATTACGTTCATATCATGACAACCTTGTTGGCAGCACCACCAGACATCCTGAAAATTGTGCTATGTACCTGCAAGGACAACGGTGACACTCGACGCTGCTCTTGTCGGAAACACGGACTGGAATGCTCACAAGCACGTGCAGAGTGCCATGGTATCCTCAATTCACAAAACATTAGTTTTGTATAGAGGATACTTACATGTAAGCCCACTGTTCTTATTGTGAAAAAGTAGATATATATATATTGTTTATTTAAAGGGTGACCTTATTTAGGCCACATATGGCCTAAATAAGCTAAACCCCCCTCCTTTACCTTATTTAGGCCACAGGTGGCCTAAATAAGCTAAACCCCCCTCCCTTACCTTATTTAGGCCACACCTGTGGCCTAAATAAGCTAAACCCCCCTCCCTTACCTTATTTAGGCCACGCCTGTGGCCTAAATAAGCTAAACCCCCCTCCCTTACCTTATTTAGGCCACACCTTTATACAAAGTCACAGAAATATTCCTTTTGTGCTTATTGAGGTACAGTGCAGGGTGATTTTACCTGCAAGGATAATTGGACAAAATGGGTAGAATCTTTATTGCTAATGGTCATATTTAGACAAATCCTATATCATTGTCTTTTTTTTTTCTTAACTGCTCATGGTTATTAAAGAGTAAGCCAACTAGGTAGTAATTTCGGATTCCTAATACTAATATTATGGGCATTCTTAAAATTTTAAAACTTGTTTTTAGCGCTTTTCTCAACGTAAAACGGATTCCGTAAAAAAACAATGACCATATCTTTCTTTTTCAAAGTATTGTGCATATTATATTTGTGTGAAACTATATATTCTATGCTTTCATGTACATGAAAAAAGCTGATAAAGGCAAGCAAAATGTTCTTCAGAGACACAGATCTAGTAGTAGGCCCACTGAATTTTTTTTATAAACCGGGAAAGATGACCTGAAGATAACAAAATTATTTTATGATCTTCACTTGCACTTGCAACTTTTTGGATAAATTATAGTCTACCTCATTGTCTTTTTTTTCCATCATTTTTCTTCACTATTCATGACAACTGGCATGTATTGTTTTCAGTTATTATCAAGAAAGTGGATAGGCGGACTACGGGGTCTATCTAGCCAAAAGGATAGGTGGACCCCGGGGTCTACCTAACAAAATGCTAGGATTTAGGATGTGAACCCCGGAGTAGTAGTAGTAGTATAAGGTTTTACGGCGCTCGCAACGGCTAAGGTCATATGAGCGCGCAAAACACAAGTTGTTCACCTCTGCGAAAGTTCACTTCACGACTGGTAACTAATTTACTTTAAATGCTAAAAAGTTATAATATCCGATTCGGTGTAAATACATTTGTGA
>NW_004797487.1:419327-423932 GCF_000002075.1 Aplysia californica | reverse complement strand
TCTACGCTGTTTAATTTTGACACTTGTCCGCTCATCCCGACTCGTCGAAGTGTACTTCCCCTCGCTTATCTCAACGAAAAAAAACATACAAAACACCTTTTCCCTAACTTGTATGTTTGAGTGTTCATGCCCCCAAACATTTTTTTTTAGAGTTGTGGTTTCCGGGTAATAATTCCCCTACTCCTGTTCTCTGACTTCATAGTACGTTTCCGCTGAAACAAATAACCCCGTGCTTTTCAATCGACTCGGATCTCGCGCGCCCACCAACCGCTTGCCCTCTCCACCCAAGTACAGGCCCTCCTGTACTACCTATAAGATTACCGAGTTTTTCTTCGGGGACCCCTTCCTCCGTGGTTAGAGAATACGCTCCACCCCCACAGGGGGGGGGAAAAATGGGGGGGGGGGGTTGAACTCCGCTCCAGTTACTTAGGTATTAATCCTATGTTATGTTTTATATGTGTCGTCATTGAAGGCCTAATAACACCATTATATTGATAATGTCTCACCCGATTTTGGTATAATTTTGTACAGTGTATATATATCTTGGCATCACAATAATCAGTTTACCGCAAACAGAAATTCTGTTGTAATTAGTGACGAGTAAAGGTGATTTTTGTGCTAGGGACAGAGCCTACCCGCATTGTCGTCATGGCAATAGCTCACGATTTGGAGGGAGGGTTGGGATTGTGGTGTGTGGAAGGATGAGAGGGGGGGGGGGGGGCTGTGAGAGTCGTCGTACCGTACCCACTTTATCAGCTACACCGTTCATTATTATGTAGGCCTATTGACAATATTGAAATCTATCGAGTTAGGTCAACAAAGTTTTTGAGCATTAATGATAAAAGGTGTGGTGATCTTTTGCCTTTTATTGTAAAAACTATTGCTCAACTCTGGAACAGTTCAGACGCAGCTTTACCAATAAATGTGTACGATGAAGAGCAGAGCTTCCATCCTCACACCATCACACTTCAGCCTCCGAATTGATCCATTTTGGAAGATGTTGGCTTTTTAAAATCTCTGTCCTCTTCTTTCAAACACTTTTCCTCTTTCACCAATACGACGAATTAAAAACCTGGAACATTACTAAATACAAGTCATTTAATCGCCAATGCTGTTGTGCCCAAATTTGGTGATTTCTTCGATGAAATATGATTGGAATGGCTCCACGTATAAAGGATGACAACCACGTAATACACGAGCACGTAATGTCTAGCATCTTAACAATGGAGCCTGGTAGTCTCTGCACTTAGTTGGGAGTGGTTTCGAAAATGGGATGTTAATTAAGCATATTATGTCGTTTTGAGGCCTAGTGGAAGTGGCCTCCAAGCAGCCCCCATTCCGCCGCACTTTGCGTACACCTTTAGAGTAATTAGACTGATTGTCCTAATGCCAAGGCAACTTGCTGCTTTTTTCGGGGGGGGGGGGGGGGATATTTATCCGATCGGAGTAGTTCTTCCTGTATGTCTTGAGCCACATATCTGTTCCCGCGGTTTTATGCCAAAAAAATAATTCTGAAATTATGCAAACTGAGCCCGGAAATGTGAAATTATGCAATTCTGTTAATTGTAATAAAGAATGATAAAGGAAATATAATCAGAATGATAAGATTAAAGAGTGAGCGTGCTCGGGCGTGTTTTGCGTGCAGGCGTGCGTACATTTTAAAGCTTTGCGATCTATAATATAATAAGCCCGATTTGTTGACGCTCTCTAAACGCTGGAAATTTACTCAGTTCTGCATGCAGAATACGCCTGAGCACACACACACAGTTTTGATAGTGCACAAGACGCAAGATCAAGTCACATTCAGTGACAATAACAAGAAAGGAAAAAGAATGTACGTGACAGCCTGGAAAAGGTGAAAGACAAAGCAAACTGTTGTAGAGACTTGACAGAGCGTTGGGTTGTGGACTAAGTGCAGACGAATATATACATTTATAAATGAAAGATTCGAAATTCTCAGAGTTTTGTCCAACGGACACCGATGCGACCGTTCTCGCCTTTTGGGAAAACGAAATGACAACAATTGGAAGCAGAAGGAAATGACTCGTGAGGTCACGCATGCTCAAAGCAAAATATTTTCATCGTTCCCCTAGGCCTAGATTGGGTGTCTCCGTGGACCAGGATCCTGGTCTCGGGAGACACTTCCTATATTGTGCAGACTATGGAATGCCATTAACACCCAATGCCATTAGGTTCATGGTTCAAGGGACTCTTTTTTGTTTTGTTTTAGTAAAGTGTTTTACGGCACTCGCAACACAATAGAATAAGGTCATATAAGTGTCAAAGATTAGAGGTGTTACAAGAGAGTAATAAACACAAAAAAGAAGGGGAGATAAAGACGATAGCCGTTTGATAGGGAAGAAGAAGCAACCACACCAGAGCACCCACCAACCATCCACTTCAAGGGACTCTAAAAAAAATGGAAATGACTATTCCTACATTCAAGAACAACCTCCCAGGGCCCGATTGGGGCGATGTTTTGTTTTTTTAACAAAAAGAAGTTCTGAGAGTAAAAGACAATGTCAAAACATCAAAAGCACTAGAGCTGAAGTAAATCCTAATGAAATCAAGAAGTGCTTTTTTTTAAAGTAGAGGTTTTACGGCGCTCGCAACTGCATGTAAATGTAATGTTTGCAGGGACATCCTCAGGAACATCTCTTCCTCCATTTGTGAATATAAGTCAGAAAATCTTAGGAACACTTGGTGTGAGAATGGTCCAAAAGGTGCTCGTTTTGTTCGAAGGAAGAGCGGTTGGGTGGATATTGCACATTTTGAGGAATAGTTTATGGCGATAGCGGTGCCGTGGGCCAGGAGAAAAGAAGACAAGAAAGCTCTTATTGGTGATAATCTTAGTTTCCATATTAGTTGAACTGTTATTGAAAAGTGTAAAGAACTAGACATTGCCTTCGTATTGCAACCCCCAAAGGCTACTGACAAATTACAACCTCCTGATGTCAGTTTTTTCCCCTCATAAGAAACAGAGGCAAAAGCAGCTTGAGCAGTATTGACAACGGTACCCTTCATCTACATCTTTAGGCAAGTGTGTATGTCCGTCCATGCTGCATAACCTCATTCAAAAACTTGGTATGAGATCGTCAGTCAATTTAACCTCAGGATTTTGGGCATGTGGGATTGTTCCACTCAACCCAGAAGCTGTCATCACCACCAAGTTTTCATCACATCAACAAGATGTAGATCCCATCAAGCAAAGCTCTGTCTCTGATGCAGTCATAGAATACCTTCCCAAGTATAAGTATTCACCCAATGGAATCATTGACACTAACAAAAAGTGAAAGTGATCAAAATTTCCGGTGTGTCCAGGCATCGTTGGCATCAATTACCATTCCCGGTGCATCTGCATCTTCTCAAGTACCGGAAGCGGTCAAAGACAGTATTGCAAATACTTCATCATCCACATTTTCTTAGCATGAACAAAGCAGGCCTTCTCAAGATAAAAATTCAACTGAAGATTCCATTCATGATATGGATGGTGCATCCGAGTCCGAGTCTGTTACAAAGTCTAGGTCGCACGTGTCAAATCATTATGCAAAATTATTACTAGCATTTCCATTATAAATCAAAATATTAACCAGTACCGGTAGTTATGCTGTGATTTGGTTTGCGTTCATGATTGAGAATAATGTTATGAAGAACAATTTTTGTTTCTGAAGGTTAAAAAGATTCTATTATTATCTTGTTATTATTACGTAATGCTATTGCTGAGTCCCTTTTAATGTAATGTATGATATAAATGTTTTGTTTTAGTGTCGTTGAAAGGATAGATCTATAGTATTTTGTATAAAGAGGCAAAGTCACCCCACTTTTACTTTTTTCCCCAAAATTAGTCAAAATAATTCATATCTTTTAATTTTGATTTGTTCTGATTGTCTCTATGGTGTAGAAAGTTACTATGACTAAAGACCAACACTCTTAACTATTTATGATGATCTGTAAATGTTTATTTGAAACTCATTAGTTTGTTTGTTTGTTGTTGTTGTTGTTTTGTTTGTTTGGGGTTGGGTTTTTTTGTGTGTTTTTTTTTTGGGGGGTTAAGTAGGCAAAGTCACCGTCACCCAGGACTTTTTCATGCAGTCTTCTAGCTGGTTAATGACAAAAAGTGTTTGTCATCAATAGATTTTTTTCCTCAAAAAAGTTTTGAAAGTTTTCACCTCTTTCGTTTGGTTTTTGCATTCCTAGTGATGTCTTGGTATTGTCCCTTTCCCACTATACTATAACTACAACATTTAAAATTCATATTCTTCCATTATGACAAGTACATGTACTTCCTTCGATTTAACTTTTTTCAGCATCTGATTTATTTCTTCTTCATAATATATTCTTCAATCTTTTCATCTTCGCATCTGGAGGTTGGTGTTCATGTCTAGAGTAGACCCCGTGTAAAATAGTATGTGTACCTCTTTACTGCATTTGCAACTTTATGAAGGTCTGTTTGCAAAGTATACTTCATTGAAATCAGTACATGCATTTTTTATTCGATATTATAAACACAGCTTCACCAGAGCCCCATTAGCCAGCAACACGTCAAGGTTACCAAGGTCGGCCTTCACGGCTAGCGTAACGCTCACGTGACATGACGTCACACCG
>NW_004797487.1:417131-419227 GCF_000002075.1 Aplysia californica | reverse complement strand
CGGCTAGCGTAACGCTCACGTGACATGACGTCACACCGTATCTCACCCGAAACCCAGAAATCCTCTACTTTGTTCTGTTTCCATCTCCCAGGACGAGGACCGAGGGGTTGGACTTTGGGAGACAAAAAAAATCAATAAAGGTTGTTTTTTTCTAGTATTTTGTCCCATGCCCGTTTCTTCGAACTACTCGACGCCATCGTTGAAATAAAAGTGTTAGATCTAGTATAAGAGAGAACAAAAACAACAAATTAAGTTAGTATGTTTTTATTAAAACAAAGAGAAAGCAGGAACGACTTTTTATATTAATTTGAAAAAAACAAACATGCTTTACAAAAGAGTCGACTACGGATGAGTTGATGTTGGCGGAGTGAAAGAAAAATCAACTTATTCGAAGTTCAACTTAACCATTGGGATACCTGGAATATGACACAGAAAAAGAGATGCTGGAACCCGAGAAAAAAGTTAACGAAGATCAACTCAAGCGAGTTCAAGACAAGGGTAATCAACGGTAAAGGTTAGTCAGTTAGTTTGAACAATTGTATGTTTTAATCCTAGCATCCTCTGCTCCAAATGAGTCACGAGGTGGGCATTTTCCCACATTCCCACTCCCTAATGGAGCAACCAAATTTAATTTAGTCGTCACCAAAGTGAAAAATATCCTACATGCGTGCGCTCAGTCTCGTCTACAGGTGACATTTTGTTAGGTGTTATTCTACTCTAGGAGGACAGACCAAAGAGAAAGGAACACACGTTATCTAAGGCCAGTCAAGTAATTATAAATCACATACAGATGAAATAGAAGACATAAGGTACAGGGAAAACTTAAGCAAATATAGAACATAACGGTATGAAGAGCCAGAGACCAGTTCCCCTCTGGACCCTGTCCCGTCAAATTATCCCAAAAAGCATTTCCCTGACATCTAGAGATGAAAGTGCACTCTGGCTAGCCAAGATTGGCAATTACCTGAACATAAGTAAGTAAGGGTCAACTTCCCCCACCCCCTCCTTCATTAGGAAAATAGTCTTAACAACAACAACAACAACAAAGAAATATACAATTTAATGGATAAAACAACGTACCAAAACGACCCAGGTGTAAAATGAAACTTAGAATAAATTTTAAAATTACAGAAAAATTGATTAAGGAAATCAATTTTAAAAATTTGGAAAATAATGAAATAGAAATTATCCTCCGCCCAAACATCCCGAAAAAAAGTTGTAGTACTGGTAATGAAACAAACATTTTCTATCGGGTCAAGGTTCAGTTTCCTCTTTGACCCTTGACCCGACAAGACGTCAAATACAAAAACAAATCGAGCAATTAAAAACAAATCGAGCCCATTCAAAAAAAAATTCAAGTTAACAAATCAACGTTACCTCTCTCCTTCAACTCTGCGCATGTCTGTCTATCCACCCCCCCCCTCCCCCGAACATACTTCTAACATATTCACTAGAAAAAAAATCCCAGTTAATGGAAACAACCCTGTCTTTAGTGACATGAAAGTATGGTTTGACTGGCCTTATATATAAATAATAAAAATGAAGGGTTAGTGTTAGTGCATATCATACACACCAGAAAAATTAATCAGAAATGACATTCTACTGAGACTGGCGCACTTCCTAGCTCGACATTCCGGTGTTAGGGCGTCTTATCTACGAGTAGTTCTAAAGATATACCGTGAGTTGTTATGACGTACTTCTTAAGGTAGTTAGTTATATAAATGATTATAATCACTATGTACAAGTACAAACACAAACATAAACACACACGCACACAATAATTGAGTAGATGAGGGCGGGGAAAGTGAAATCAGAAGCAAAGAAAGAGGAGGAAGAGCGGGGAGTGAGAAGGAGAGAGAAATAGAAAGGGGGGGGGCGTTGAGGAAGGCAGAGAGAGAGAGAGAGAGAGAGAGAGAGAGAGAGAGAGAGAGAGAGAGAGAAAGAGAGAGAAAGAGAGCGAGATAGATAGATAGATAGATAGATAACACCCATCTCTACCTCTTTTCCCTCGCTCACGACCAACCCTTCCCCACCCATTTAAACCTCTTCCTAGCCTTTAGCCCAACCCCACTTCCTCCTATCCCTAAACCTTAACC
>NW_004797487.1:385303-414472 GCF_000002075.1 Aplysia californica | reverse complement strand
GAGAGAGAGAGAGAGAGAGAGAGAGAGAGAGAGAGAGAGAGAAAGAGACAGAGACAGAGAGACGAACAGAGGGAAAGATAGATTGAGGGAGAGAGAGGTTTCGGTAAGAGATAAGAGAGATAAAGAATGTGAAACAGGAAAGAAGAAAGAACAAATAACAAAATAAGGAGGAGATGAGAGAGACAGAGGGGGAGTAGAGTGAGAGAAAGAGAGAAGGGGAGCGAGAGGGGGAGGGGAGAGTTGGGAGGACGAGTTTTTAAAAATGGAATTGAACAAGGGGGCGGGGTTGCACGTGGGTGTAAATAAACTGGCACAGGTAATGTTTGCTTGCATGCATGATGTCTGTAAGCTTACTGTATTCATATGATTATGTACTGAAATAGAGAAAGACTAATTAAATTACAATGTACTAGAACCTTAATGGGTTTACCAAGGTTTTTGATACACAGTAAGAAAAGGGAGCGTGAAAAATACGACACATTCCTGAGATTCAGAAAGCGGAAAGATTCTAGACAGCAAGCATTCAGTAAAGAACTCAGTACTAATAATGTAGATTTGAGAGCTGTACGTAGTTCTGAGCCTCTAGCTCAATACTAAGAAGGAAATAATGTAAAGGAACCTAGTATAAGAACGTATAAAAAGGAAGCAACGACAAGCACTTTTTAGAAGTATCTGGTGCAGAAGGGAGAGAACCCAGTAACAATAATGTATATGAAATGTGTACGTAGTTCTGGGCCTTGAGCTAAAAAATAATATTGTAGTTAATTATTCCAAAAAAGGTGGTCATGTAAAGTAGGACCCAATGTCAAGCATTTTTCTGAAGCAACTGAAGGAGCAGGGAGTGAACACAGTAATTATGGAGACATTCACTGCCTGTGGCAATTGATTCCTGATTACAAATGATATAATATGCTGGTTGCAATTCATTTGTGGAGAAATGTTTAAATATAGGTGGCTGTTAACTTCTGAGTAAGTTAAGTCTAAAAAAGTTGACGGTATAAAATAAAGTTTATAAAGGATGGCAGCAAATTAATTTATTACAAAGTGTATATGTCGATGGTAGTTATTTTCTGGTTCTGTGCTAAAGTTGATAGGAAAAATAGTACATTAAGTATATCAATATGTCAGAGTAAAATGTAACACTATAGAACAAAGACAAAAAGAACTAAGAGAAGGGTCAATCCTGTCATAAGTTTTCTTGTTCCAGGTATAAATATTGGTGGAAATTAATTTCTGGTTACGCGTAATGTTTTTTACCATTGATATCTGATATGGCGTAAAAATACTAGTGACTATTCATTTCAGCTTAAAAGCACATTAATATTGAAGGGGAAATTTACTTCAGGTTATGTGCAAAAATATCGGTGACAATTTGCTTATCTTTGCATACATAAAAGTTGGTAGGAATTAAGTTCTGGTTGTTTAAATGTTGGTTTATTTAATTTTTGGTTACGTGTAAAAATATTATATGTAACAATTAATTTCTCGTTGCTTAGAAATGTTGATGACAATTAATTGATTTCTAGTGACATTATATAAATGTTGGTATTAATTAAAAATTTCTAGCAAAGCGTATAAATGTTGGTCACTCTTAATATCTAGTAGGAGTATAAATGTAGACGGAAAACAATTTTGAGTTAAGTGTACAAATGACAGCGTCATATAAATTCTAATTATGTGGCAATTAATTTTAGCCGTACGTATATAAATGTTGTCTGTTTGTTTTTGATTTTGTATGATAATGTAGACAGAGATTAATTTCAGATTACTGATAAATATCAATGAAAATTAATTTCTAGTTCAATGAAGAACATAAAAATGAAAGTGATAACATATGTGTCACGATGTGGTGGAATCAGGCACTTATAAATTTTTGGGCATATGGTGTTATTGGTATTACCTTAAAGCCTGTTCGTTTGCATTTCTTTTAGTGAAAAAATATCCCTTCATTTTCAATAGAAGTCAAAATATTTGCGATTGAAGAAGTTCAGGGTCGCCTGGTTTCAAAGGTAAAATTAGAGAGAAAAATGCCGGCAAAGTTTGGTAACTTTCATAGCCTAAGAGACTTCGGAAACTGAAAAATTACATTTTCTGCGCTTTAATGTGTTTTTTAATGAACAAACAAGGTGCTGAGCCAAAATTTTTTAATAAAAAATGCCGATTTCTTTGATTTGATTATTTTAACGAGCGCCTGATTTCACCACGATGCCATATATATGTCTGTTTATTTGTATATATATACAGTTTTTATTTATTTCTGATAAAGTGCGTATAATGTCAAGAGAAATAATATACATACATACATATACCAGTAGCAATAAATTTCTTGTTACATTATAAATGTATGTTCTTGTCATTCCCGAGGAGGTGTTTCAAAGTGAGTCACAATTTAATTCTAGGTATGCATATAATATATATCAAAGTCAGAGGCAAATTATTAATTAACAGTTACATAACATATATCAATATCAAAGGCAACAATATCATACACACCAACATCAAAATAAAACATTAAATTCATAGGAAAAATCACAAAAACAAGGTTGGATGGCATAAATGTATGTGTTGAAACAGAAAGTAAAAAGACTTATATGATGCAAAGTAAAGGCAGAAACTGGTAGGCCTAATAGTAAAAGGTTGCACGAATGAGTATCAGATTTGATTTATTGATGGAGCACGAGAGGGCTGAAAACTGTTGCTCATATCAATGTTAGAAAGAATTGCATTTTGCTTTTTTCATCAAGAAAAAGAAAAGAACAACTCACCCTATGGCTTATCTAGTCAAAAGAATGAGAGAAACTGTGTGTGTAAAATTGAAGAGAGAAAAAGTAGACAGAGAAATAGGGAGTAAAAGTGAGGGAGAGAAAGAGAGAGGGAGTGAGGAAGAGAGAGAGAGAGAGAGAGAGAGAGAGAGAGAGAGAGAGAGAGAGAGAGAGAGAGAGAGGGGGGGGGGGAGAGAGAAGGGGGAGAGAGAAAGAGAGGGAGAGAAAGAGAGAGAGAGAAAGAGAGAGAGAGAGAGAGAGAGAGAGAGAGAGAGAGAGAGAGAGAGAGAGAGAGAGAGACAGAGAGAGAGGGACAAACAAAGAGAAAAGGGAGGAAGCAAAAAAGATACAAATTAGATGTCAGTTCAGTGAACCATGGAGACGCCGGAGTGAGATAAAGTAAAGTGAACTCTGTTCACAGAAGTAGGAAACGTATGTGCCTATAAACAAGAGAAACACTCCGGAGTTATCAAACAATAATCAAAGTACAACACATGTGAAGAAACCTGTGGGACAATGTACATAACGCCATGGACAAACTTTAGACATGTAAAATGTAGTAGATTTACTTACCAGTGAAGTAGAACCTCGGCCAGCGAAGACACCGGACTCTTGACTCGACTGAAGCTTGGAAACGACAGGAAAAAGCAGCAAAGCAACACTGGTGTAAACTGTACCTCAAAGCAACACTTGTGTCAACTTTCTATCAACTGTCACAACGCAAAGAGCTGTCAAACACCAAAATGTCAGAGAGAACAAGCAAGCTGTCCGCAAACAACAAGATGGCGTCTACCAGAAATGGCGTCTTGCTCAGTTTTTACCCAGAAGTCCCGAGTGCCCAAGATTTCGCGTGATCTGACGAGTTGCATTCTGGGAGCAGGACTGACAGGCAGCATTAACTTTCGCCTCCTTTCCACACGTATTTCCAAGCAGGTAATAAAATAACGACTGTCACTACCTGGATGATCCCCACCGCCCACCAAAATTAAGAAAAGTGCCTTCTTGTGGGCGATATTACCTAGGTGGCAAACATTGACCCAGCTGATTCAGTTAACATGAAAAAAGAGGGGGGGGGGGGTGGTCGGGACGCCATTCCCGTCTCTCGTCTCCAATACATGTTCATATATAGAAATATAATATTATGATATATTTAGGGCTTTAATGTGTGATGGTTGATTTACGTGTGACCCTTTTCTATATAATTTTGTTATTATCATACCTCATACGTCATAAAATCCTTGTTTTGTTTTATGTTTGGGTTGCTGTTGTTTTTTGTTGTTTATTTAACAATTATTTTTTGGGGGGGAGGGGGGGGGTGAAGTGTATGCATGTATGCATAAGATTTTTACACTAATTCATTGTGGATGTGCGCTCACTCGAGTGTCATTTAAATAACCCAATCATGTTGATAGGGACTCTATATTCACTTACGCTGTTCTTTGCCTATGGGAGTCCTAGTCACGGGGAAGAAGGATATAATACCGGTAGTGGATCATTGTAATACATATTAATACCAATTTAGTATACTACACATGTATTGTTTTTTCAAAAACAAAAAAGTAGCAACAGCAACAACAAAAAGTAGCAACAGCAACAACAAAAATAGCAACAGCAACAACAAAAATAGCAACAGCAACAACAAAAACGGAACAAAATGGGGGAGGGGGAGGAGGAGGAGAAGTTAAGCTTAGTTTTAGTAAAAATTTTAAGGCACTTGCAACACAGTTAGAGAATATAAGAGTGCTGAAGATGAGAGGTGAAACAAGAGTGTAACGTGCGTCAGACAATAATAATTAGTCAACTGCCCTAGCGGTGGGCGGTTGCCGAGGACTCATCGTTTGGGTCTTTAGGATAACCGTCATTGTGATGGTGGATTCAGACAAAGGTCATCACTGACCGTGGACATGAATTGTAGTGAATTGTCGCTACCTTAGAATTACAAAGTTCAATCTGACATTTTCGGCCGTTTTGAGCTAATAAGACTGTGAGGTCAGAAACTGAAATTAATGTTCTATCCTGCTCTATCAAAATCGTAAGATCGTTCCAAGTCGTTATCAAGGTATTCAAAGAATTGCATTACTACAGAAAGCTTGACATGTGAAACTCATCACTTTAACGTTCAATTTCTCACAACTAGGTACTGAGCAGATAGAGCTTTGTAATATAATCTAGCTTTTAAGGTAGCGATGTGCACTGAAAATTGTCTCATGAATGGCAGCCGTATGAGCCTGATGGGTCTCATCAACAAACACTAACATTAATGACTTTCTGAGACAAATTGTTACACCCTTTTTCGAAAACGGTCGTGACCTGTTGACATTTTTTTACATTTTTTTTTTACTTATACAACGTTTCAGTTGATGGACTGGCCTGCAAACTCGCCGACAGGAACTTGAACCCGATCGAACATGCAGAGAACTCAATCGGAGGACCTATTTGCTTGCTTGTTTAAGTACAGAGATGCACACGGAAACAATAATGGTCATTTAGAGCTGGGAAAAAAGTAAGAGAGACATACAGAAACAACAGAAAATAATAAAGAAGTAGGAGCATATTGGCGCTGGTGCCAAGCATGCATTGCCGCTGGAGGGAGCCATACCCCAATGAATTAATGCAAGTATTGACAATGACAGGAGTTCGCTGGGTGTAACTTCTGTCACTTTTGTTATCTCACCCTAAGGGCGATAACACATCAGTATGAAGTCACATACGCCATGATTTATCAGATTGACTTGGCAAAGTGGATATAAATATACAGCCAAACCTCGTACTACCCCCCCCCCACACACACACACACGTTATACCACTAGGGTTGGTCAATGTGCAAAAAGGAGCGCCGATAAAAAACATAGTATTTTTTTGTATATTTACACCTTCACACCACCATCCACCCACTGCCGGAGAGGTACAGTCCTTATCTAACTAAAAGGAAATTTTCCCCTTCATACCGCCAGGGAACTGACCGCCAGAGGTACATACTGTACACCGCACACAACACCTACCGGTTGACTACTTGGTAGTCTTTCTCCTACGACAAAGACACACACACAGGTATATATATATATACATATATATATATATATATATAGTAAGAGAGAGAGAGAGAGAGAGAGAGAGAGAGAGAGAGAGAGAGAGAGAGAGAGAGAGAGAGAGAGAGAGAGAGAGAGAGAGAGAGAGAGAGAGAGAGAGAGAGAGAGAGAGAGAGAGAGAGAGAGAGAGAGAGAGAGGATTCTCAGCTCCGAATACAAGTGCATCATACATGTACATGTATATCACCAACAAAAAGACACTTTTCAAACACAGATCGCACAGCAGAATCATACTCCTTGACCTTGGGAAGTCGAGTAGGGGCTATACAACAGAAGAACCCCGTTCTGCCAACTTCAAGCTCGTCCAACGGTTGGCTGTGTAACGAGGTTTGACTGTATGTAAATTGATTAACAGGAAATCAGTAATCCCAAAAAGCTTGCAAAGTAAAAAAAACTCTCAAAAACATATGTGTCACGATGTGGTGGAATCAGGCGCTCGTCAATTTTTGGGGATATGGGGTCATCAGTATCATCTTAAAACCTGTTCATTTGCCTTCCGTTTGGTGACAAAATATCCATCTATGTCAAACAGAAGTCGAAATGTTTGCGATTGAAGGAGGTCAGGGTCGTCTGGTTTCAGAGGTAAAATTAGTGAGAAAATGGCCGCAAAGTTTGGTAACTCCCATAGCTTGGGAGTCCTTGGAAACTGAAAATGTACATTTTTGTGTTCTTTTCATCAATGCAGAAATGTGTTTTTCAATGGACATAAAAGGTGTTGAGCCAAAAAATGAAAATTAGAAAAAAAAATGCCCATCGGCCCAAAAAAATGCTGATGTCTTTCATTTCATTATTTTGACGAGCACCTGATTTCACCACGATTTCTCACATATAAACATACACATACGCAAACACGCACACATACTTATGAGTAAATAATCACACTGAAATTTACGAAAACTGAAATATCAGCTTCAAAAGGAAAGGGACAATTTTAATAAAAATGAAACACTTGAAGCACATTCACATTCAGCAAATAATATCAGGTCTATTATTTAATAAAAAGAGAAGTTTTTCATAATTCATTTTTGTAATAGTATATTGCTTTGAAACCGAACAAAAATCATTAAAAGTAACTAGCTGCCCGTGTGCCTGTCTTAAGCAGGACAACCTTGGGCTTAAGGTTTAAAACACCTTGTATTGCTTTCAGTCGCCACTACAGTTGTGACTGATTAAATAAATAAAAATTGACGACACTCTTGCTGTCACTACATACTCACTCAGAATAGATCAATTGGACAAGCTGGGGTGACTATTGCCACATGGTGTGACTTTGGCCATTCATCAAGAAAGTGCTTTGTAACACTTTGTTCCACTTAAATTAAACTTTAAAAAAGCACCTCAGAAGCATTCTACGTTATTTGCACTTATTTGTTTCTCACAATTAAAAAAACATTGTTAGATAAACAAAGGTACTCTATATCCCAAAACAGTTCTTCAGATGCACTTTGTGCGGATTTGAGCTGGTACAATAAAGGGGTCCGCTTTTTTACAATCTTTTGATTTGATAGGTGTTGGAAAACTTTGGCAATTATTTTTCAAAATGTGTTTATTACTGTCATCAGACAAATACAAGAACTCTAAAAACACTGAAAAGAGGATATTTCATTGGTATTTTCCCAATATGTATTGCTAGGGGAAGGGTGGCCAAAGTCAGCCAGGCTGTCATGAAGCGAAAAGGGGTGACTTAGGCTCCAGGGTTTGTCATATGTGTCAGGACGCTGTGAAATCAGGCGTTCGTCCATTTTTGGGCATGTTGAGTTACTGATATGATCTGAAAGCTTGTTCATTTGCTTTGCTTTCGATGATAAAAACACCTATCTATCTTGAATAGAAGTCCAGATATATATTTAAAATTGAAGGGGTTGAGGGTTGTCTCGCTTCAGAAGTAAAATTAGCGAGAAAATGGCCGCCAAAATTTGATAACTTCAATGGATCGAGAGTCCTTGAAAACGAAACATTTATACATTTTGTTCCTTTCATCAAAGTTTTTCAGTAAAATGCACCAGGACGTGAGGTTTTATATGTTTTTCAAGGACTCTCGATCCATTGAAGTTATCAAATTTTGGCGGCCATTTTCTCGCTAATTTTACTTCTGAAGCGAGACAACCCTCAACCCCTTCAATTTTAAATATATATCTGGACTATATATATATAAACATAAAGGTAAAAGGTATTGAGACAAACCACAAAAATTCAATAAAAATTGTCAAACTGCCTAAAAAAAAGCCTGTTTCTTCAATTTCAATATTTTCACAAGGGCCTGATTTCATCGTGATGCTTCACATTATTCACGGATGATCTTCGCTGTTTTCCCCAAGAAGGAAATCAAATGTTTATTCCCCGTAGTGAATTTCGCGATATCTTTAAAAATCTTTAGGATAAAACAGCACCTGGACATGGATGGCTGGTGCCTCTTTAAATAAATTATTGATGGTCATCTTTAAAAAGATCTACGTTACTGTACCTGTTGCAAAACAAATTTCCAAGTCCTGAATATCTGCTTTTTATGTCTTTATTTACTGTATTTGAGAGGCAGCGTGGTGAAATCAGGCGCTCTTCAAAATAACGAAATCAGGGAAACAGGCATTTTCCGCCAGTTTGGACATTTTTATCGATTTTTCATTTTTTGGCTTAACCTCTTTCATGTCCATATAAAGACGCATTCCCATGAGAATTTTACAGAAAAACATAGATAACAGGCAAAAAATATGTCATTTTTCAGTGTTCATAGACTCTTTAGCTATTAGAGTTACCAAACTTTGGCTGCCATTTTCTCACTAATGTCACCACTGAAACCGTGTGACATCCCTTCTTTCAATCGCTAATATCTTGAGTTTTATTCAAGATAAATGGATATATTTATTTCACTGGAAGCAAGGCAAAAAAATCAGCTTTAAGATGATACCAATAATTCCAAAAATTGACAAAAGCCTGATTCCACCGCGTCGTGACACATCTACTATCCAAAAGTAATGACTTAAAGAGATGGAGATGTAGTCAGGCTTTGATTAACTTTATTAAGATATCTTGGCATTGACTTGCTGAGGTTTGTAAGCTATCTGATTAACTTCATTAAGATATCTTGGCATTGACTTGCTGAGGTTTGTAAGCTATCACTTCTTTTAAAATGCACAACATGATTTTGATCGTTTAGGAGGCGGGCTTCGATCGTGACTGTCAGGGTAAGCCAGGGCTGAAAGGGATACATTACAATTACAATGTCCCAGCACAAAGACTGATTTACCTGATAACAATTTTGTCACAACATGGTGAAATCGAGCGCTCATCAATTTTTGGACATAAATAGTTAAAAGTATCATCTAAAATCTTGTTCATTCTTCTAGCTTTGGATGAAAAATTGCCCATCTATCTAGAATAGAAGGTAAGATATTTTCAATTGAAGGAGATGGGGGTCACCTAGTGTCAGAGGTAACATTAAGGAGAAAATGTGGCCAACACAGTTTGGCGACATCAGAAGCTTCAGTATCCTTACTTAAAAACTACACATTTATATTTTTTGTACCTTTGATCAATGTTTTTCACTAGTAAAACACACATAGAAATATATTTTCAAATGGATACTTAAAAGTCATTGAGCCAAAAAAAAGAGATTTGAAAAATTTATGTCCAATAGCCGAAAAATGTTTTCTTTAAATTCATTATTTTAATGAGCACCTGATTTCACCATGATGCCTCACAATTTTCCCCAGTCTGGTATTGAATTCAGGTCACCGGGGTCAGTGGTGTCACGGTTCAGCATTTCCCTGCTGCAAGTAGAAGACACGACTGCAATTTTTGAGTTGGGAGAAATTTTATCGGGAATGGTATCTTGAACTTTCCGTTTACTTATACAGCATGCAGTGCAAGTGTCATCACATATAATAATAATAATTATTATAATAATAATAATAATAAAAATAATAATAATAATAGATAGCATTTGTATAGTGCAAATCCCCTCTCAACAGCAAGCTCTAAGCGCATCACAATCTATACTATTACGCCAGCAGACCTGAGAGCATTCTGAAACAATCTCAAATTTCGGGGAGGCATACAGTGCAAGCTGTCATATAGGCGCTAAAACAATAACATACTGACAAGATCTCTGACTGTCTCTAGGTGGGTACCCATTCCCACCTGGGTGAAGTGAGGAAAATTCGTGTAAATAGCCTTTCCCAAGGACACAACGTCGGGCCAGCGGCTCGAACCCCCGAACCCGCAATCTCATGATTACGAGTCCAGTAGCCTACCACAGTAGAATTATCCTACATTGATGTTGCATATAATCACAGAAGGACCACTTATAGTATAGCAATTTCAGTGGCCAATCTCACCACAATACAGGGTTTTCTTTTTACTATGATAATTGATAGACTGGCCAAAGTCACCCCACACTCACGGTAGGGTGTCCTTGGTCATCTCATAAATTGCCCAATAATTATCAAAACATGAAATAAAGGGTAAAAGAAGATATTCACTCGGTGCATACCATAATTCCCCATGAATTTATCCCAAAAGTTGTCCTAATCAAAACAGACTGCCTGAAATGTGGCCAAAGTCACCCCAGTTCACGGTACTAAGTCAAAATAAAATTAAAAAACACAATGAAATTTCACCTCATAGATATGATCGCTTTGAGAAATGTGTTTTAAAAGTGAGTACATAAACACACAAATACACTAATACATGAATAATACACAATAATATACATGTATACATATACAATTCACACTACACTACACCGTCCCTGTGACGTTGTGGTTAGGTGCTTCACTGCCGCGTACCTGGGTTGGCCTTGACAAGCAAGGTTGGAAGCCTGCCTCCAGGACGATCTAAATTGTGTCAATGGTAGCGTAAAAACACCTACATTGAGAAGAAAAAAAATCACCACCGTTGGTCGCCACTGTGCAGGGTCCTGTTTTTGAGCTCGAGTTATCATGTAGTGTAGAGGACACGTGTAAGTAACTACACACCTGAATACTGTGTCATTGACACACGTTTGACATTGTAAGCCTGAGCTTACTGAACAGCGTGGAACTTATACTGAACAGCTTTGAACTTATACTGAAAAGCGGACGTTCGCATCTTTAAAAAGTGGAATTGGAAAGCAATGACTTAATTCTGAAGTGTTTACACACACACACACACACACACACATAGACACACACACACGCACACCTGCGCACAGCTTTCGCCGTCCTATTCAACCTCAAAATATCAACGACATTGTTGTGCATACCATTATTATAATAAAAACAAAAAATGAATGAATCAATTAGTCTTATTAATTATTTTTAAAATTTTGAAAATGCCACAGGCTGGATCAAGTGAGAATACACCAAATTATTATAGAATCTCAACACTTTGATACAAATTAGACATGTAGAGTGAATTTCATAAATTTTCCCATACAGCTGTGAGACTCAGATAAAAATGTACAGCAAACTCAGATTCAACGAAAGGGGATGGAATTCCCCAGTTTTTAAAAATTCATTAAAAAATCAACAAAATAAGTCAAGATTCAATGAATACACAAACAAGCAGATTCAGATGCAACACATCCGCTTGCCTGGCGAACAGGCCCTGCTGATGTTATGCCACAAATAACGAATCTTATCTACTCTTTCCCAAGGGACCATCAATCGCACCTGCAACGTGGATAATTACATGCTCAGCCTAGTCTATAGTGTATACCTTATGCCACCAATCAGAAGCTTTCTTCACCACGAAATGTGCCTTGTTGACACATCCGTAAGTCATGATGTGCCTTAGCGTGAGCCGGGGTCGGGAGAGGTCAGATGGCCATGCAGCACATGTGTGGCTATTACTGCATATGTGAGGCATCATGGTGAAATCAGGATTTCATCAAAACGAAATCGGCATTTTTTGGCCAGTTTGGAGGGTTTTTTTTGGCTCAACACCATGTATGTCTATTCAAAAACATTTGTACATGTGGATTTTATGGAAAAACATAGATTAAAAGGTACGAAAAATGTAAATTTGCCATTTCCTAAGACTCTTGACCTATGGAAGTCACCAAACTTTGTCGCCTTTTTCTAGCAAATTCTTTTTCTGAAACCAGCTGACCCCACCGTCATCAATCGCCAATATCTCGACTTCTATTCAAGATAAATGGATATTTTTTTACATCAAATGCAAGGCAAATGAACAACCTTTAAGATGATACCAATAACTCCAAATATCCGAATATTGACAAGTGCCTGATTTCACTACGTTGTGACACATATGTGTAAGGGGGCGGGCATAAGCTTTCCGGGCCTGGAACATCAGTAGAAATTGAGAAGAATTAAAGTCATATTTTTCCACAACTCCCCCCCCCCCCCCTCGGCTTTTGAACAATGATAGACTAGCCTAGATATATATAGGAGTATGTGATTAATTACGAGTAGGTCTGTGGAAACAAATGTAGCCGTATGCTAGGTCTATGCTGTAACGCAACTTTTTGCTCCCATTGCAATAACACTCGGATTCAACAAAATTGAAGGTCAGGTCTGACAATTTCCTTATATCCGAGTTTTACTGTACCTAGAATCTAACACAATTTCAAAAAGTGAAACAGAATACCAATGGCTCAACTCTTGAGTATTTTATATTAATAAAGTTAAAAACCATGAAAAGCCTGCTTCGTCATGCTCTTACTTACTGTAAGTCTAAGCAGTACAGAATTCTATCGTTGTTAAAATGTTTTGGTCCTAAAAGTACGTGGTATCTTCTTAAACATGACACAAACATCATGCCACCAGAATTATACAATACAGTAGAGTCTGCTTAAACCAAATATTGATATCCGAAAACAGCAGTAAACTGAAATAAAATAAAATCCTCGAATTTTGTAAAAAACCTGTCAATTAGCCGAAATGCTCCCATTTTGAAACAGAAAATAATTTCAAGGATTAAGGCGCCAAAATCATCATACTTAGCAACCACCAAGAAATGTGTCATGACGCGGTGGAAACGCGCTCGTCAATTTTTGGGCATGTGGAGTTATTGGTACCATCTAAAAGCTGATTTATTTGCCTTACTTCTAATTAAATAAATATCCATCTATCTTGAACAGAGCTCAAGATATTTGCGATTGAAGGGAGTGATATCGCCTGGTTTCAGTAGTGAAATTAGTGAGAAAATGGCAGTCTAAACTGGTAACTCCAATACCTAAAGAGTCATTGAAAACAGAAAAATGACATATATCATGCTATTAATCAATGTTTTTCAGTAAAATTTACATAAAAATTTGTTTTTATACGGACATCAGAGGCTGAGAAAAAAATAACAATTAGATAAAAATTTCCAGACTGGCGGAAAAATGTATGTTTCTCCGAATTCTGTATTTTCACGAGCACCCGATTTCACCACTCTGCCTCACAAATGCAAATTGTCAAATCGTTCACGCTTCTCAACAGAAAGAAACATGACAACAAATGGGTGTCTATTTCTGGCCAGAGAGAAGCATCGCTATTACAGTGTGCTATTTCTCTACGTGGTTGGAAGCACATGTTCTGGTAATGTTTGGCTTAGATTTTGGTGTTCCTCGGGGGTCTGTTCTTGGACCTGTCTTGTTTACAATGCATACACAACCTATTGCTGATATTTTAAGATAATATGGCATGAATTACCACCTTTATGCCAATGACACTATATATACAAGTCTATTGATTTTGATCAAATACCACCTCTAGTTGACTCCACTGAGCAATGTATTCGGGAATTAAAAATATGGATAAACAGTAACTGATTGAACTAAATGATGACAAGACAGAAATAATGTTGAGTGGAAATACAAAAGCCATTAGAAATGTTCCAGAACTACAAATTTATATCAATAACCATACCATTTGTTCAACAATAAGTCTTAAAAACCTAGGAGTTCAATTGGATTATGATATGTCTATGTCCTCCCAAAATAGCCAGCTGAGCAAAGGTATCTATTTTCATCTTAAGAAAACTGGCAGTGTAGGAAATCATTTAACCCAAGCAGCAGCCAAGACATTAGTAACAACACGGATTTTATCAAAATTAGATTACTGTACTGCTATTCTATCCAGTTTGATGACCGAAAAACTATCAAAGTTACAAGTACTCCAAAATCAAACAGCAGAATGGATATTGAAACAGAAGAAATCAGTGCACGTAACATGAATTCTGAAAGAACTACACTGGCTGCCAGTAAAAAAACGGATCAAATACAAAACTGTTGTTTTCTGTTTTAACTGCATAAATTATACTGTACCTATTTATTTTTTTAAAAATTCCTGGAATTATATCATCCACCCAAAAGCCCTTCGATCAGCCTCTGATAATCTAATTCTTAAAACTCCAAAACAAAATTACAAAACATACGTCGGGCGTTCCTTTTTTTTCTTTAGTCCCCAGGTATGGAACGAACTCCCACATAAAATAGGATGTGCCCCAACAATTTACATTTTCAAAACACAGCTGAAGCATTTCTTATTCACAAATACATACTACATACCTGTCATAATGATGAACTGTTATGCATGTGTATGCCAGACTGTGAGACTGGAGAAATAGCGTGTGAGAGAGAGAGAGAGAGAGAGAGAGAGAGAGAGAGAGAGAGAGAGAGAGAGAGAGAGAGAGAGAGAGAGAGAGAACAGAAGTGTTTTTCTATTTATAGAGAACAAATGTGTCACGACGTGGTCGAATCAGACACTCTTCAATATTTGGAATTATTGGTATCATCTTAAAGACTGTTCATTTGCCTTGCATTTGATGAAAAAATATCATTATTTTGATGAGCACCTGATTTCACCATGATGCCTAACAAATGTTTTAACGAACCTGTTACCTGTCCTGGGCAACAACATCACTGCACACTGGACAGGTCCATAAGTGCTCAGTTCCCCCCAGCACCAAAGCCCGCAAGGTATCCATACTGATTGTTCCAGTGGCTGTCTGTTTTAACGAACGTTTCTAGTTATTCAAGTTCCAATTTTATTGAGACCGTGATTTTCTATAACATTGTTTATTTTTTAATGAACGCATTGCCAAGCTCACTGCAAGACTGTTTTTCTCATAGAAAAATTTATATATACTGTGTTTTACATAAACACATGTCAATGAATTTTTAAGATGTGATGTTTTTTTTGATGTAATGCGCATTGAACATTTTTTAAAGAAAATGGACATATGCAGCATAAATGCTATCATGTTTTTCACACTTCAAACAAATCAATGGGGCCTACACATCGTGTAAAAGCCTAATGAAGTAAGTCGCGAATGTAGGACTACATCTGTTGTACGACCTTGCAGCTGAAATTGTCTTCACTGAAAAAGGTAGATGAGAAAAATAAAACAACAAAACCTCCAAAAAATTAAGTTTGCCGCAAGCATGGCATTTCCAACACTATGCCGTTGACCATCATCCCTTTTTGCACAACCATAGACTCTAAACCGAAAACACAGCTAAATCAAAGAAAATCCTGTGTTTTCGCAGACTTTGGTTTAAGCGGACTCTACCTCCATTGTATAGACATCCGCGTTAGTGGACACTTTAGTAAAATAAAAGTGAACAATTTGTGTCCCTGGAGAGAGGTCCCAGATGTTGGCAAAGCTATTTTTTAGCACCGAGGTGAAAAGGTTAAAAAAATAGTTCCTTGCCAAAATTTGAACGGACAGAAAACCTACATTAATTTGTTAATAACATATTGAAAGGGTGCTATCATATTTTAAGTCTAAATATTTTTCAGTTAGTTATTTTTGCAACATGTTATACTTCACCAAATGTTAAAAATGTGCTAGAAATTGCGATTTACATCAAACTTTGTTTTTACACCCTGTGTAAGTGTGTACAAAATATGGCATATCTTTAAAACTACTCATTCAGCGTATTCGGCATTGTATTTGCGAAAAAAATATGCTCCATATCCAAAATCTCTGACAACTGGGACTTCTCTCCAGGCACACACACAAATATGTTTATCAATATAAACATAAGCAATTGCAAGTCAGTTTAGTGCTGCTGATAACTCTGGTTCCCCCCATTAACGTGGTAGGTTGCCCCACGCATTTGAGGCACTGGGGTTGTTCTATGATGAAGTTGTCACAACAGATGAGCTCCTTGTCAAAGATCCTAACTGAGCTTCAAATAAAACATCAGAAATCAGCTTTTCTGCGTAGATTTGTTGCTCGGTAGTGAGTCTTCTTAGTTTGTGAGCAACATTTTTGCCGAAGTTGTCGTGTTCGTCATCATTGGCAGGATTGAGAAGTCTGAGGCAAGCAGCTTTGATGAGCTCATCGTCGTTGGTCTTCCTCTTCTTCTTATGCAGTAGAGCTTCTGAAACTTCTGGCATAAGCTGTTTGTAGACAGTGGGCAGCTGTGAATGCTGTGACTGTGATAGTGATGTCAAGGTTTCTGCTGATGGCGGCTCTTCCTTTACATCGAGAAGCGACATTTCTGACCCGGCCTTCGGTGACAAAGATTCCTGGGGTGAGAAAAATGGTCATATTTTAGTAAGTTTAGAAAAACATTTTCAGCGCTCTCAACTACACAATGTCATACTTTCAATGTTTAGTCAAGTGGCATACAGAGAAAGTAACTCATCATTCATCCCTTGTTGCAGTAATATACATATTTTGCCCACACAGCTTGCAAACAAATCCTTTGTTTCAATCAAGTCACTCGTCAGATGCCGCTCGTTCCACGAGGAATGTTACACACCCCATGACTTTAACACTCACCACACTCACACAGAAAAGTCATATGTATCCCAAAATTTCTAACAAAATAACTGGGACAATGCAACAGCAATTTATTGATGGTGGTTACATTGACAATCAAATCGACGAAGAAATAAAAGAGATTCAATATTTGATTTGTGCTGTTGACTATAGATGCTACGTTCTTTCAAAAAGATTACGATTTTTATGTTTTAGATCTTGGGCATCCTAAAAATCTTGTGGTACTTCTTCAGTTTTAAAACATAAGGCCTACGATAATTGAGATGTGCTCACAGTCCATCATCCAATGACGAATGGAAGACAAACAACATTGACAAGATGGACAAGTGCATTACATAGTGAGTGACTTGCACAGAGATAGAAAAGCATTGACTGATGTCACATGACCTCCTCTGTGTGGTCAGCGGCTAACGGCGAATGACGAGTAACTTAAAACAAATATATGACAGGAATTTTCGGCTGCTCATATCAAATGCCCAACCTGGCTGTGCGACACCTCTCTTATCCCTTTTATCCCATGATGTGTACATTAGCGACGAGTGACGACGAGTGATGACGAGCAACAAGTGGTGAACGACTCACATCAATCAGCAAACTACTTTCTCTATTTAACACCTCACTTAGTCAGTCAAACATAACATGAGATGCTCGATCACCATCATCATCAATGCCTTTCACCCCTGGCAGTGTATAGGCCACATACAAGCTCCTTCCATTTATCTCTGTCCTAGGCCATCCTTCGAAGCTCTTTCCAAGTGAGCTTCATCTCTCTCATGTCCCTTTCCACGCATCTCCTTCATGTTTCCTGTGGCCTACCGCTGCCTCGTGCTCCTTGTGGGTTCCACTGCAGTGACTGTCTTGTGATGTTTCCGCTGGGCTTTTTTAAGGTGTGTCCCATCCATCACCACTTTCTTAGTGCTCTCTCTACTGATGCTCGATATATAATCTTTATTGTTTTGTTTCAGCTCCCTACAAGTGAATAGCTGCATGAGGCAAAGTTGCTTAAACAAAAATGGCAGTTCCCAAATTTCCTTGGCGAAGTCGGTGACAAACACCTCTCTAGTACCAGCTCACCTCCTGCATCTGGATCATACTTCTACGAAGGGTTCAAAATGGTGGAAAAATGATGAAATGGTATAGGTATATCCCCCATATAAACACTAGTAGTTTATTTAAGAAGCAAGACCTTCGAGTTTGAGGTCCATCTCCGAAAGGACCAAATCAGTTGTGACTAATCAGAGTCTCAAACCCCTGAATCCGCAATCTCATGATTACGAGTTGCGTAGCCTAACCACTAGGCCACCGACACCACAAAGGGTTTGATAATGTGGAGCTAACGGCCATGGCAAATGCTGACTATGAGTTTTTGTGTGTCCATTTTAGCTTATAAATATAATATATGGACGTGTGTCAGGTGGGGGTGTCCAATAATACAGACGACTATGGGTGAATTGCTATCGTCGGAGGGAGTGAAAAAAAGATCAGCTCATCTGAAGATCAACTTAACCGTTGGGACCACAAAATCAAGGGACACAAAGATGTTAATCTTTTCCACTATTCATACATAGTACACAGATTTTTACAACAAATTGCTTAATGGCTCATTGAATCTACCAGGACTCAGTCAAATCAATGTTCTTCGGAGTGTATTTATATCAGATGAAGCATATTCACCTTGCAAGAGAATTTTATGAAACCGTTCAATATCAATGGTTGTCAAGTTATTGAACAAAGAGAAGAGAAGGGAATCTGTTTTGGTAAGACATGGAATCTCGAAAAAAAAAAAAGACATTAAAAACATTCTTAACTACTAACTGAGTCCTGAAGAGTCAGTAGCTGAAAATCCTTTTCTCTTGGTCCAGCATCTTGTGACACTTTAATTATCTGAAGCCTTAGAAAAAAGTGACATTGTTGAGGTCACTTGCTGTTTGTTACATTATGATTACATGGATTCATGAGGAAAAAGTTAAGCAATTGATACACCCTAACTGACTTTCAACTCTCAAGATACCATTTTTTTTTAAGTTGATGTTTTTTCGCTCAACGTCAGAACAATTTAAAGCATTTAGGAGACGTGCTCCCAAACAAGTCTATCAGGGCCAACCCACAGTGAAAGGGACACAGTAAATGAGCAAAAGGAACGAGACACTCCATAAAGAAATGTCCCCCTACTCAGAAATTGAACTTGGGTCTCCTGCATGCGACAGCAAAGTGTCATACTGCTATACCACAAATGCCGGTCTGAAGACACCTGTACCATAAAATGCATGATGGCTTGAGAGCTGTCGGTCAAAACGTTCCTGGGATTTCTATGGAGCAGAGTAAAACTGCATCTAAGGAAGCTTAACTCACCAGAGAAAGGATTATTTCAATACAGAAGGGAAACAATCCTGGAAGGATGAGTATTTGCACAGATAAGTCCTTGCCAAGGTGTACTTTCAACTCACACAGATGTATCATATTGCATTGGATAGTACAGCAAGAAGTAGAGAGAGTATAGTAAAGAGAAGGGAAAATAATGAGTAAACAGTCAGTTGATGGATGGATGTGAGCATAAGTGTGTGTGTGTGTGTGTGTGTGTGTGTGTGTGTGTGTGTGTGTGTGTGTGAGAGAGAGAGAGAGAGAGAGAGAGAGAGAGATTAAAGAGAGAGAGACAGAGAGAGAGATAAAAGAGAGAGAGAGAGAAAAAAAGAGAGAGAGAGAGAGAGGGAGAGAGGGAGAGAGAGAGAGAGAGAGAGAGAGAGAGAGAGAGAGAGAGAGAGAGAGAGAGAGAGATATGAGAGAGAGAGAGAGAGCCGTGTAGTAAAAACAGAAAATGACATTAAAGACACTGCAGTACCGATAGAAATATACACGAACCGTACCTCCATGTCTGTAGCCTCAATGGAAAATGAAGATGGATACTCATAACTTTGTAGATTCGAACTTCCAGCACTCGGCATATCTTGGTCCTCAAGGAACATTAGGTTGTGGAAGTACCAAAGTGAGGGCTCATAGACTTCATCAGATCCCATCCCTGATTGCTTTGAGTTCTCATGCTTTTTCAGTTCTCTCTTGAATGTTGTTCTGAGATTGCTTATTTTTTTAATCACAAATTCTTTATTTGCTTCTGGATGAAACGGTTTGCAAAATAACACGAGTTCTTCGTATGCCCTCTCTCGCATTAAATTGTTTCTGTAGTCTTTGGACTTCATCTTCCATAGGCATTCGTGGAATTTGTACATCTCAATAAAGTTCAGAACTGTGTCTCTTGACCAGGTCGTCATACTCATACTACTGTATGGTGGCTGAGAAGTGGGTAAAGGAAGAAGCTTTGGCTGCAGATGCCCAACACTCTGGGTGACCTTGAAAGCCTGGAAAAGATATGAAACTGAGACTTCAGTTTCACCATTGATCATCAATTAAAAAGCAAAATTGATTATTAAGATGATTAAAGTTTAAAAATATTGCATTAAATCAGGTTCCTGGTGACCCGCTTTGCTTGTTTTGATACACCGATTCCAAAACTGAAATCAAGTTTTATAGCTGTGAAAATTATCCTTTTAATTTCGCACCCTAAGTTTAGTCTCTCGAGGCAGCAAATTTCAAAGGGACTCTGTGTACCAGCGCCTGAACGAATCTGACCAAAATCGAACAAAAAAATATCAGGCAGTGCTTAATTCTTGAGTGGGTCTCTAATTCACCATCCAGTTGTCAAATTTCAAAATAACTTCATGGCTTCACATAAAAATTTGTCATTGTCTCATGAACGACAGATTGTCCATTTTTTGCACAATGTATCGTTAAACGTACTTGGACACAAAGGTGTAAATGTCATGTAATTGTTTACTTCTGTCTGACCAAGGTTAAAAAAACATGATAAAAACAAACTGCTCTGTTTTCGTCACAGGTCTTTGCACGCCGCTCTAAAAGTTGGACGACCAAAAAATGTCAAAGCCCACTAACCCTATTACTGGCAAAAACCAATTAGATTTGCTGTCATGGCAGATCTTGTCTGTTAGTGCCGATCAGCATATTTTATGAAATTGCAGATAACAATGATTGAAGTACAAGCAAGGGTGAACAAGGAAAAGAAGTATTTTTCACCTTTAGAACTCACGTGTGTTATGAAGCCATTGAAATTAATCTATTCATAGGATCTTCATTAGAGACTCAGAGTATGCAAATAAAATCGTAAAAAGTGTCATCTGCATTTTACCACGGTCTTTGAATCGGGTTATTTTTGACGAGTCTAATGATCATATTGCCATGCCAAATGGTGATTCTGATGGGGAAACATCAGAAATTGATTTTAAAAAAGAGAAAAAAACCTGTTCATACTTTCAATTTCAAGATGAAGACCACTTCTGAAAGTAGAATAAAATTTAGCACTGGGCTCCATCACTCTCAATACATCACCCCTGCCTAACCCCCTTCGACAGCTGTGCCTAGTCTATGCCATCCACTGATTCAGATACTACTTACTTATAGTAGTAGCACTAAAAAGAGGATTCTGAAGACAACAATGGTTTTGAAAATCACATTTGTTTTGCTTTTATTTCTTTTTTGCGTGAATTTCCTGGGTAATCTTTGAGGGCAAAAATCAGTACATTCACAAATTGGTTTCTTACATTGAAAATCTTAAATATAATAAACCACACTAAGTATACTTTTCTGTAATTTTATAGGAAGAGGCTAGCCGTACGACTTAATGACGGCTAGACTAGTCGTACTTAACACTATCCCCACGGCCCAGGACACAGATGCGGTTCATGCTATATCACACCGTCGCCGAGTGGCGTCCCGTGGGGAAAAGGTCCTGCTTCTTACCGTCGCCGATTGGTGTCCCGATGGGGGCAAAGTGTTAATGACAGCTAGACTATCCGTACTTAATAATGATGACTTGACCGACAAGAAGCAAAAAAATACTGAATTGAAGATCTAAATAAAATTTTAGTTTGCAATACCTAAAGTATTTTTGAGACGAAACAAGAAGGTGCCTTACTGACAAGCATGTATTTTAAACCTGAATAATTACTAATGAGACCTTACTCAACAGGTTTCGGTCTATTGGGCTTAACCTAAGTGCGGCTAGACTGGCAGGCTAGCCTACTTAATAACGATGGCTAGACTGACAAAAAGAAAAAAATACTGAACTGTAAATGAAATTTCAGTCTGCAGTACTTGAAGTGCATTTCCCATGAAACTAAAAGGTGCCTTACTGACATGCTTTTTAAACCTGAATAATTACTAAAGAGACCTGTGTACTCAACAGGTTTCGGTCAATAGGGCCTAACCTAAGTACGGCTAGACTGGCAGGCTAGTAGTACTGCAAGCCACTTCGAATTTTATATTTAACTTTTACCTTTCGAGTTCTAAAACACACACTAATTTTCTTTAATCTCAGACACTTGGAAAAGTAATTGGGTATGACGGTCACTGCAACTAAGATTCCAACACATTTTCTTTGATCTGGGTGAAAAAAATAAGAGGGGATTTACCGCATGCACATAAAACATAAAAAAGTCAACCTACTTTCATGAAAAACACACAGTAACGCGCACATCTATGAAACATGTGAAAAAAAAAAAAACTTGTGTACAAGTAAATAAGTAATTTGCAGGCGAAACTTCAAAGTTACGGTAAAAATCATTTATTGTAGAATTCTTGTTCACCGATAGAGCGGAGTTTAATACTGGACCCCAATGGAGAAACTTTTTATTACTTGGTTGAATGTTATAGATAGATATGTGTCACAACGTGAGGAATCAGGCGCCCGTCAATTTTTGGGCATATGGAGTTATTGGTATCATCTTTAAGCTTGTTCATTTGTCTAGTTAAGAATGAAAAAAAAAATCCATTTATCTTTAATAAAAGTCAAGAAATTTGCGAATGAAGGAGGTGGGGGTCACCTGGATTCAGAGGTAAAATTAGTGAGAAAATGGCCACCATAGATGAGTCATTTCCTTAGCTTGAGAGTCCATGGAAACTGAACATTTACTTTTTTGTGCCTTTAATCAACATTTTAAAGTAAAAATCCACTCAGAAATGTGTTCTTTAATGGGCATGAAAGGTGTTGAGCCAAAAAACCAAAATTCGATAAAAATTTGCAAACATTCGGAAAAATGCCAGTTTCTTGGCTTGATTACTTTGACAAGCGCCTGATTTCCCCATGCTGCATCACATATACCTTTGTGTCGTCCCACAGGAATGCCATGTAGTTTCATGTGCATTAACCTAATTGAAAGTGAACAAGCTAAAGCATAAACTTTATGGTATATCACAAAAGCATTTCAAATCTCGTGGGCGGGGGGGCTACACTTTGACCATCTATGCATTTTTCCACGTTTCCTTTCCTACGTTGTCTGAAATCTGCTTACCAGGGAAAAGTTCTCTGGCACCCAGCAGTTCATGTTATCAGATTATTACTACTGTATCTTGAAAGTATCCAGATACTGTCTGCTTGCTCTACAAAAAGTGTACGGGTGTGGGACACCCAGTTGGTGTGGTACTGGCAGTATGTAGTAGAGCTATGCCCATTCGATTTCACTATTCAACATTCATAATTTTTGCACTATTCACAGCCATTCGAAGCATGGCAAAGCCATTCAAAGGCTGAGTGATTTTTTTCCATTTTGGATTTCTTTTAACTTTTCTCAACCCATGGTAAAATCTAAGCATAATAAATTATCTAAATTAACTGAGGTAAATTCAACGTTATGATCCAGTTGATGATTACGGGACAGAGTGATAAGAGGAACCAGTAGGTGTTATAAAACATGCCTCTAAAAGGCACTCGTGATGCCTTTAATAACTCAATAAACCATCGCTTCAAAGCGCAACCGGAGATTTTGCATACATTGCATCAATGCAAACTGAGTTGTCTTTGCACGATTCGACTAGGCCAGGGCAAGATCGACAGCAAAAAGACTTGAGGTCTCGATTCCAAAACTGAAAAAGAATCAAGGAATCGAGTCCGATTTTCGAGTTCGGAAGCTGCTTCAAGTGGACTGTTTAGAGGCCATGACTTGAACACTGCTAAAAATAGCTCTTAAGATCGAGACCTCGAGTCTCGAACACTGTTAAAAATAGCTCTTAAGATCGAGACCTCGAGTCTCGAGTTTGAGAGACGTGGCTGGCTAAGCCTGCGTGCGTGCCAAGACAAGTTGGCTTTCACACATTTGTGTGTGTGTGTTTGTGTCGTGTGTGTTTGCACGCATGTGTGTGTGTGTGTGTGTGTGTGTGTGTGTGTGTGTGTGTGTGCTTGGGTGTGTGTGTGTGTGTGTGTGTGTGTGTGTGTGTGTGTGTGTGTGTGTGTGTGTGTGTGTGTGTGTGTGTGTTGCCTCCCTTCTATCACTATTGCCAATGCATGGGGCACAGGCTCCTTCTCTCTTGCACCCTTTGCTTCCTGATATGTCAAAGCATGCTTATAAAAAAAAGTCCCAAGCTAAAGATCGACGTCCAGACATGATGACTCATTGATGTCAACTCAAAACACACAATACGATTTACAAAAGAATACGTGTACAGTGAAGATGGAAGTGCAGTGAAATTCAAAAGCAAGCGCTCAATGTTCAAGACAAAAGAAAGAGAAAAGGGAAGTGAATGATTTAATTTGGGATGGGCGGGGGTGGGGCAACAACATTTAAAGTAGCAGTAGCCTATGTGCAGCGTGGTTTCGTACTGGGCTATACGGTAGACATGACAAGTAGGCCTAGGCCTAGTTTAGCATTCACTCATAGCGGGGAAGAGGAAGAGGAAGGTGGGGTGGGGAGGGGGGTTGCTTGAGACAATTGATAGTGACTGACTGGCAGTTTCTTGCCCCTACCTCCCTAGGCTTATGAAAATTCGCCCAGGGACAGACCCGTCTGACGTTTGAAACCTTTGAACTTGAGTGTAATGTACCGCACCTATTATTGGGACGTGACATTTTTGTTGCATTGAGTCCCAAGCAGTTGTGAATTGCTACAAGATCGGTGGGACAGTACGACCTAATACTGTTTTCTCTTTCTCTTTTTTCTAATACTAAGCAACAGAGCACAGGCACATGCAACCTTGATTCATCCACCTTGAAGACACAGTCTTGAATCTACATGTATCAAGACCTAGTGCACACCAAATTCAAATAGTGAAAAAAACAACATAAGTAAACAAAACTTACAAAAATTAATTTAACTTGGTAATCGGGCATTAAATTGGGTTCCCCGTGTAATTTTTGCTAATTTTGGGTCGCTGATCATGAAAATCTTATTATATTTTAAATTTGGCCAATATTTAGGAACATTTTTGGAATGCATTTTTAACTCCGAGAAGCCGCCTTATGCGCCGGATCAGTCCTGTCCTGGTGCGGTGTCTGTTTTGAAGCGAAAAACTCGACTGTGGGGTGGGACAGCCCTAGGCCTATCCCACAACAGGACTGTAATAGTGCGGTAGAGATTTAGAGTCTTGCCTCGATTCTTGGAGTCTAGGAACCAGCTAAAAAAAAGGAGACGAGAGGCATCGACCCTGGGCGGACTCGAAGCTTAGAGTCTGAGAACAAGATCGATTCTTTGAGTCCTCATATGGACTCGAAAGAATCGATCCCAGAGTCGATCTTTCCCTGGCCTAGATTCGACATTCGAAGCACAAGGTGATATCGATACCCACCACCGCTTCGAAGCGCAGTGAATGGGTTTTTTTTTGTATACTGGCATACTTAGCTCCTCTTGGACAATGTGATTCGAAGCGTTATTTGAGTACCCACCATCGCTACAAAGTGCAGTGAATGTTGCTTTTTTTTATTTTTTATTGTAGGCTGACAGATTTACTTAGCTCCCCTTGTACAGTTCGACTCGACATTCGAAGCACAAGGTTATAAATATTGTGCTGTGATGCCATCGCATCGCGGTGTGTAGTGTGTGCTTAGAGCCAGTCGTGCTTTGACAAAAAAAAAAACAAAAAAAAAAAAGAATCAGTTCGCCACCATAGCCTACTAGTGGGGAGACCCAAAAGGTTTTTATACAATTTGTGGGTAGGCCTAGGTCTGGTGGGAAGATGGCAGGCGGGGACAAATGAAATGAGAGATTAAGAGTACTACAGTGGAGTCCACTTATAACGAGTCCTGAAACAACGAGAAGTCTGATATAAAGACAGTATTCTAAAACCCCGTTTTTTCTCCTTCTCTATCTTTGTAAATAAAATACTGCTATTGCGCAATCAGAGCGTCACGCGAGTCGGTTTTAACGGAATATAGCTGCTGCTGTGCACAGCGCGCAGACCAATTACAGATATAAAACCTTGCCAGTTGAGAAAGTTGTTGGTGATCCAGCGAAACAAAGAATGGGAGAGCCCACGCGAACCAACAATGAAGGCCAGAGTGAATGAGTGGGGAGGGTGTGGCATGCGCAGACAAGCAGAACGCATTGCGTGATAGTTGATAGGCCAGCTCAGTCTAGATTATCTAGGCATACCGTGCCTCTCACTTCTCTGGTGCGGAACGGAGAGGTCACAATGCTGTGATTTGTGATAGATGGAGTGAATGTGTGGCGTGCGCTAGCAGACGCAACGCACCACAGGGTGTGGTGGGGTGGGGGACAACACAGCGGGCGAGTTAGCCTAGAGCCAGGGCCCCTTCATGCTCATCGCCAACGCCGAGCTGTCAACATTACTAGTGCTAGAGAAAGAAACCTAATTCGATTTTTGATCAAGTAAGACCTAGAGATCATGTTGAACAAATCATCATCAGGGGAAATACAAAAAGGAATAAACAGAACGCCAAACTCATAGATTAAGCCTACTTTACTATTTCCCTTGAATGTATTACTGGATCCCTTGTAACGAGAATCCTGCTATAACGGACATTTCGCACTGGTCCCCTACCTCTCGTTATAACAGGATTCCACTGTATAAGCTGTGCTGGTTAGGTTAAAAATACACATTACACACTTTGCTGTTACACTCACACCTTTGTCTCAATCCCTCTTCCATTGTCTGTGCTCTCTTACTTTATGGCTGCATTGTAGATTGTTGGAGTACATTCTGTTCCCTTGCTTTTGTCCATTTTAGGCCGGTTCTTTGATCTTTGCACTGTTGTGTAATGTTAGACATTGTCTTGTCCCTCAGATTACAAATTTACATTCCGTTTCGGTTTTATTTGTTCAAAATTATATGCATTATTTGTAGTGTTATTATTAGGCCTATTATGCTGCCAACAGAATTCTCTTGAACATTTTTAACCATTTATTGCTTGAAGTCTTTGCTTTCATTTGTAAATCTGTGAAGGTAAATTTAGTGTGATTTGATCAAATTGTACCATGTAATAAGGCTAAAAAAAGAAACCCACCAAAAGACATTACATGTACAACCTAGCAAACAGCAGTGTTGTTCGAAGCAGCGACAGTGTGTATGTGTGTTAGATCTATCACTCGACGTTCACTCTGATTTTTTTCAAGCAGACACTAGACAAGAGAGGTCGCCTGTGTTTCTTATTTCCCCTCTCCCCTCCCCCTCTGCAACAGTTGCATTTTTGTTACTAAAAAAAACCCCAACAAACAAATCAATGTTTCATCACCGCACACGCTGCGCAAGCCGTAGGTGCTTTATGTAAAGAGACAGACACACACTGAGCTGAGCATCACTGGATGAATATTCAATAAAGGATTCTGCTGATAAGACTCATTGTATTAGGTCTCACCTTAGGCCTACATGTAAATGTACAAGAAAAAACTATTCGCACACGGTATTTGAATAGCACAAATAGTGACATCGCGCTTCGAAGCTTCAATGACTTCTTTAAAGCTCAAAATCACACGGCACTAGTATGTAGGCCCCTTTACCTATGCAAAAATATTTGTAAGCAAATGAAAATGTTTATGTCATTACATTGTCCAGTATCACAACAGACAGCCAAAAACATATCAAATGCAACACCAGGGAACAGTGGCTGAATGGATGGGCAATGGGCAAAACTGAAAGAACTGTATTTGCACACATGACAGCCCCTAACTCTAAAGATGTAATAAACTCCCCGAGTAGAAGAGAACAAGTCACGATCTTTTGCCTGCGAACACAACACATACCCCTAAATTCCTACCTTAATAGGGTCCTCAAGGATACCCCAACCGACAGCCCGTTGTGCGACTGCCAGGAAGAAACAGTACCACACCACGTCTTTAACTGACCAGCACTTTGCGACCTGCGAAGCACCTACCTACCTGCCTCCCCAGACATCGGAAATGCTCTATACAGTGACAAAGCACAGCTGATTAAAACCGGTAAATTCTTTGCCATATCGACAGACCGAAGGGCTAGAACCCAAATTGCCCCTCGATCGGAAAAATAAAGTAAGTAAAGTATGTCATTACAATAGATCAAATATCATTTTTATATAGGGACTGTATACAAACCCAGTAACCGTACTTAAGGACGGTTTATCAATCAGGCTAGCCATACTTATTATTGAGGGCTGAATTGTAAATGAAATTTTTAGTTTGCAATGCCTAAAGTATTTTTGTATTTCAGACAAAACCAAAAGGTGCCTTACTGACTTGCATGTATTTTAAACCTGAATGAATAATTACTAGATCTAGATCTAATGAGACCTGTGTACTCAACAGGTTTAAGTCGATAAGGCCAAACCTAGATCTAAGTACGGCTAGACTGGCAGTCTAGCAGACTCTCAGGCTAGCCGTCCACTTCGGGTTTTTTTTACATGTTGAAGGATTTTAGTTTTTGCTGGGTGACTAAATGCAAAATAGGTTACTGCCAAGGTCAAGCAGTCTTGTTTTCTTGCAGTACCTTTTCAAGGAATTTTCAAATGAAGATTTGTTGATAATAAGTCCGGGAACGTTGCCCCAACCACAACTGAAGCATCTGATGATTCAGACATTTAAAAATCTCTAGCTCTAGAAATTGAATTCGATGCAAAAAAAAGCGCACTTCCCAGTCTTCGCAAAATGGCAGAATGAAAGGATGACGCCTAAATCTCGCAAATAACCAAAAAATCTCGAGATCGGAAACCGTTTAGAGAAATAAAGTTCAACTTTATATTCCTGAACGTTCGGAGAAATAGTCACTTCGTTTTTTAATTGGCTCAGAGAGAAGAGTGAACTATCTTATTATACACGATCTTTGTCCTTACGCGATGAGGGAAAAGAAAAGAGGAAATGCTCGGCCCAATTAATTTCCATCCTTCTTTTGAAATGCCCAGTGCCAACAATACTTTGTAGTATTCACACACCCTGTGCGAATAACATTTCATAGTATTCACACAGTATTTACACACCCTCAGCGAATAAAATTTCATAATATTCGCACATCCAGTGCGAATAACTAGATCTACAGCCTATTCTCAATGCGGTCTATTTTTAAGCGAACACTCAAAAACAGCGATTTATTATTTCATGTTTTTTAAATGGCCAGCTCTATTCGGACTTGAGTCCGAATTAACATAATTTTTATCTATTCGGACTCGAGTCCGAATACGGGTTTTATCTATTCGAACTCTGGTCTGAAAAAAATATTTTATTTATTCGGACCAAGGAGTTTAGAACTAATGGAGCCTCCTCTCTCTCTTCGCGGCGCCACGAGCAGTACGCCGCGGTGGGGATCAAATATGGCTGCCAACTGTGGGCTGAAACACGAAC
>NW_004797487.1:382467-385203 GCF_000002075.1 Aplysia californica | reverse complement strand
AATCACGAACTGTGGCGTATCTTTTTATAGGATCTTATCGGGCTGGGCCACGTTGTGGGGGTGGGCGGGGTGGGGGAATGCACGCAAGGAAGAGGGGATGGGGCTGGGATGAAAGAAGACGGGCGGGCCTTGGGAAGGGACGAAGGAGAATGGGAAAAATTAAATAAAAGAAAGAGAGAGAGAGAGAGAGAGAGAGAGAGAGACAGACAGACAGACAGACAGACAGACAGACAGACAGACAGAGACAGACAGACAGACAGACAGACAGACAGACAGACAGACAGACAGACAGACAGACAGACAGACAGACAGACAGACAGACAGACAGAGGGAAAAAGAGAAAGAGAGAGAAAGAGAGAGAAAGAGAGAGAAAGAGAGAGAAAGAGAGAGAGAGAGAGAGAGAGAGAGAGAGAGAGAGAGAGAGAGAGATTGTGATCAACTGACGGGCTGACGGATAATGACTGGGAGAAAAAAATAATAAATTCTGTGTGTGATACAGACTGTTCAATTCTTTAAGAGTTTTATGTTATAATCTAGTTTAAAAATCAAAAAGATGTGTAAAGTAAGAAAAAAAACTTGTCCAAGTAACATAAAATTATCAAACATACCAAATTATAAAGATAATCTTTCAAGATGCTAAAATATTTAATTATAAGAAAAGGATAAAAATATACTTTCTAACTGAATTTAAGATATGATTGCATGATTCTAGGCGTGTGCCATAACTAACTTTATGTGTAAGGAATAGCGAACACAAAAAAGGGTCGATGCCAGCTTTATCTGATTGCTAACAGTATGTCTTGGTCTATAAAGAATAATATTATTTATCACAATACTTTTGTTTCCTGGTTTTCACAAAGTGGAGCACACAATGATTTCAAATATTTAAAAAAAGAGATAACAGCACCTTTGGGGGTGTGATCCCATGCATGAGCGTGGATGACCTTTGAAGGGTTTTTTTTGTTCAGTAAAGTATGATATGGAGTTCAGCGTTTTTAGTCCCTTATTACACTCCAGAGGGGGATAATTTATCTTAGTGATGACTCTTGTGTAGTAAAATTTGTTGTTGCTTCGTTTGGTTTATTTTTTAACAGCAGAATCTTAAGTGAACCGGAAGTATTGATTGTGGGATCTTAGGTGAAAACTACAACAATAAAATTAAACCGAGTATAGTTCTATATAACAAGACTCAAACTCTTCCACCCCACCCTACCCTCTCCCCTCATCTGATATGGTTTGGTGTTTCTTTAACATAGAAAATATTCATCATTATTGTTGTTGAGTATTGATTTCATATTCTAATGGAGCCTCTAGATATCTACATTTAGACAACAGTAGCATCTAATTTGCACACACAATGGAAAGCATTATCTTTATATAAAATGTATAATTTTTGTTTGTTTTTGTAAAGTGTTTTACGGCGTTCGCAACTGCATAAAGGTCATATGAACGCGCGTGACACACCTAATATTTTCAGTTGGTAGGAAATTTTGAATTTTGCCCGGGTGGCGGCCGAAGCCTACTCTTATCGATTTTAGACCACCAAGGATCTTTAACGTGCCCAACTTGCACACGGGCCCTCCGAGATTTTTCGCCTTTTGTCCGAGAAGGCTAGGTGTAGATCTTTCCTACCAGAAGATCAGGGGTGTCGCAGAAAGACAGCAGTAAGGAGGAGCCAAGAAGTAGCAGTAGGAAGGCTGCAGAAAGAGTCAGGAGCCCAGAGGAGGGGGCAAAGGAGGTGAGGGGGTGGGGGCAGAAAGTGGAAATGAAAGCAGACAACAGAACATTGCTAGAAAGGAGGAAAGGAGGTGAAAGGAGACAATTTTAGAGAAGAAAATTTTTTGGTCGCTACCCGGATTCGAACCCCGGACCTTTCAATGAGAGGCCAACACCTTAACCTCTAGGCCACGAGAGCCCCAAAATGTATAATTTAGTATACATACACACACATAATAATTATATATATACACATAATAATTATATATATATATATATATATATCTATATATATATATATATATATATATATATATATATATAAGAAAAAGAATAAGAATACTTTTAAAAAATTGAGTGCATCTCAGTCTTTCTGTTGGGGTGTTGTATCCCTTTCAGCCTGGGTTGGCCTTGGCAGGTAGCGCCGGAGCCAGCCTCTTATGAATGTTAATGATCTAAATTGTGTTGCTGGGGGCATAAAACACTTTTATTCAAATTTTTTTTAAGGAAAACAACTTAACTGTGAAAACTTCGGTCCACTGCAGCATCATATCGGTTCTTACACTTAAATACAACACAGGTGCAAGGCATTTTTACTAATTGACTTGCCTAATCTCAAGGACCTCGGAATAAAACCTTCTTTCTTATCTAGATTTCAGTGCGTAAGCGCAGCGCAGGTAGACCACAGTTCCGCAGCGAGAGAGGGCTCCTATCAGGCGTGCGGTGCCGCCCACAGAGCATCCTCCATTACTTTTAATCTCCTTGATTCGGACTCAGCTTGTAAGTGAATTACGTGAGTGTAAGGAGGTTACAAAATAACTGTCGTCGGGGGATTTTACGTAATTCCAGAATTAGAACTAGAATTGCCTACTAGGACTGCGTAATTACGTCAAAAGTCAAAAGAGTGCACTCTCATTAGATCTACCCAAAGCAGTGTCTAAGTACTGTAACCGACAACCAGGCCCAGGGTCTTTCCACCACCACTACAGCATCATCATTACTTCCACCGCCATTTGTCTT
>NW_004797487.1:378928-380344 GCF_000002075.1 Aplysia californica | reverse complement strand
AAATTAGTTGAGAACAAATTGACCCATGATTGGACACACATTATACATAATGCTAAAGATAGTGTTGTTTTCAGACTTGACACCACTGCCAAATTGCCACCGCGTCACTCGGTGGCAATTGACACTACCAAACATTAAAGCTCACGTCTCGACTGTTGTCATTATAATTGAAAAAATGTTCATAAACGCTGGAAATATTTAGGAACAAGGGTCGGAAGTCGTAATGGACGTCATGCTCGACTCAATTCAGAGTCCGAATATAGATCTAGATCTAGATCTAGATCTAGATCTAGATCTAGATCTAGATCTAGATATAATCTAGATATAAGATCTAGATCTAAATCTAAATCTAATTATAATTTTTGTCTACTATTCAGGACTCCAGTCCGAATTGACCGAATAGTCACTTCGCTTTTAAATCAATGTGGCAACCAAACCTGAAAATAAAGTTCAGAACTCAAAGAGAAAAGGGTTGAACTTTCTGTCAGCCTCCGTATGAAGAATATGAGGCTGTAAAACGTTTTTCAACGCTCTTTTCCGTTTTGTTGATTTTTTTTTGTGAGAACAAGCTTTGTCCTGTAAGGAAATTATTAGTACTTTTTTAGTACCCGTAATACAGTTTCAGTAGTTAAAAATCAAAGAGAATCCGTGATCGTTTAATTTCGCAGAAATAAAAGCGCTTGAGATACTTTCGCAACGTTTGTACATAGCCTAGTCTAACGAAAAGATACAATCACGGCGATAATAAACCATCCTTAAGGTCCTCTGTCTTACATTTAAAAAAATTTTAAGTCACAACGCTAGGAAGGGGGGTGGGGATGGGGAAGCAAGCGCGAGAGGGCAAAAGGTCAATAAGCCTCTATGCAATTTTGCAGAGAATTGAAAACAGGAACGAACGAAGGGCTCGGCCTCCTCAGTAAAAGAAAGCAACAACAACAAGTTCAGCTTCTTCTAGAGCTGCTGATATTGATGATATATTTTAAGAAAGAAGTGTCTTCAAGTTCGATTCATTTTTATCAAACAATGGATATGACGCTGACAGCCATTGGCAATGTTGCAAAGAGTAAAGATTATAATATTATATTTGTCTTGCCAGGAGAACTCGAGATGGCCCTGTTTTTGCATTTTCCATGTATTTTACTTTAGTTCACCATACCCATGACCACGTGAAAGAGGTTTCATTTGAAGCTTCACAAACTGAATCACATAATCAGGCATCCTGGCTTCACTACAGATGTTGTCACATGCTAGAGTCAGTTAGCCTAGATGAAATTTTGCACTTCGTGTGTAACCTTCCAGAGAGACATTGTTGGCCTACACTACTACTACTACTACTTGTTGAGTAGGGTTTTTAAAATAAAATGGAAACCACTGAAAAACTGTGCAGAAACTGATTAGTGGCGATTTTGTGGGACT
>NW_004797487.1:372543-378486 GCF_000002075.1 Aplysia californica | reverse complement strand
CTCTCTCTATTTATATATATATATATATATATATATATATATATATATATATATATATATATATATATATATATATATATATATCAGGCGTGGTTCGTCCATAGAGCACGGTTGTGCAGTGCCGCCCAAAATTTGTTAATGTTATTTTACGAAAAGAACCCACAAACATGAAATAAAAGACGTCAGAAATAAACACTAGCAAAATATAAATCGCTCTTTGGGATAACCCAAGCGATGACGTCACTCGTACCGAATTTGGCGGTACATTAATATTTTAACAAGATGGCACATCTCAAATGTGCACCCATGAAACATAGCCCACAGTAGGCAGTCTAAAAATAAATGCGATAGCCTGTACACTATTCAATGCCCAAATTATGTGATCCCCGGAGCAATCCAGCGGAGTGCTCAAGTGAATTGTGATTGGTTCATTGTCTTGCCGCTATTTTACGCGACTCTGTGACCGTGAACTTGAGGGGGGTGAACGTGACATACTTAAGTCACCGCCCTATGTGTTGTGCCTATGAATGGTTTTGTAGTGGAGTGGTGAAAGTTATTTCTCGAGTGTTCAGTTCCGATGCGGAATAAAGGAAATTGATGTTTAGTTAACAAACAGATTTAGATCTAGAAATCAAAGCGACCAGCAAAGAGAATGAAAATAAAAGCATAAGGTCCTCCTTCACCAACTCAAAGATCCTACCATCCCATTTACTGTGCCCTTGACTATCTTCAACCTGCTGTTGCTTTTATTGTGCACGCCCACTTTTTAATCCCATGAGCCGCCCCTGATATATATATATATATATATATATATATATGTGTGTGTGTGTGTGTGTGTGTGTGTGTGTGTGTGTGTGTGTGTGTGTGTGTGTGTGTGTGTGTGTGTGTGTGTGTGTGTGTGTGTGTGTGTGTGTGTGTGTGAAATTAATTTTCTTTCATATTTGTTGAAACATGTAGAATGAGAACGATGTTGCAAGTGAAGAACAAAAGTTATCCCACTAGTGTGCCACGGTCTTTTTTGTGGTAAAATGCAAACGTAATTCATTTTCATATTTATGAATTGATACTCTGTCACTGGTGATATCTTCTTTAGTTATAAGAGCCTATAAACTCTCACATAAAAGCTGCAACAACAAAAATGCATTGCATTTAAGTAAGGTTCGTTGTAGGCCAGTCTAGTGAGAGCAGTGCGATAATGCTCCATCACCCGCACCAACGCCATAGTCTATCCCCGTTTTTCGCATTGACCCTCCGGGAACATGGTAGGCCTCCAATGCCGAGGCCAGTCGTGCGGGCTGGATGGTCTGGGGCTGAGGAAGCCTAGACGAAGGGCCGTATTGCATGAAATTCTTTTCACATAAATGCATTTAAATTTTAATTAATTAATAATGTGAAAGCTATTGCTCATAATTGACTTTTTAAACTGTCTTCTCTAAGCAAATTGATCTAGTATTAATTTCCTTGTCAAAATATTTTAGCTGGAACAAGTCAAATGGCGACAGTCAAGACGCTCAAGGAATGAGTAAGAACCAATTAGGAGGTTATACAGTTAGTAGCCTAGGTCCTTAGTAAAAACTGACAAAGAACGTATAGACGACAGTCCATGTCATGCTTTGTCGGAAAGGCAAAATTTATGTGAATTTGCAATTTACATCGTTTCGCCCTAAACTCTATGAATGCGTGCTACAATTACACACGGTAATGAATGTGTGTGTGTGTGTGTGTGTGTGTGTGTGTGTGTGTGTGTGTGTGTGTGTGTGTGTGTGTGTGTGTGTGTGTTTGCGTAGTTATGTAGACAAAAGTATATTCGCACACTCACGTTATGCAGACATGCCCCATTATGTAGACGTCCACATAATGTTTTAAGGTCACCATCGCATTTCCCGCCAAAAATTACATCATGTGTTAAAATATTTTTGAATTTGGTTCCGGTCCGAATAACGCTGTTATTTCGTTATTTCTATACACAACGCTATACACACTTCGAGTGTGTGCAGAATTTTTGGTGTCCACATAACGACAGTAGCTTTCTGATTTGTGTATCGCCGTGTGTGTGTGTGAGACGGCACGTGGCGGATCCATCTAGGAGTTGGAATCCAGAAGCCTTCTCTGCTGTAAATCATGGAGCAACGCTCTGCAGTTAGTTTAATAAGAGTTTTACGGCGCTGGCAACTTCTTACGGCCCCAAGTTGATTGCATTCACAACAGCTCACTGCACGGCTTTATTTTACTTTTAAAGTAAAGGAAAACATCTCATAGTAAAAAAAAATTGTTTTAAAAAGATTAGAAAATAAAAACAGATGTTTACATTTTAAAACAAAAATTATCTACATTTTAGAATACAGGCTAATGACTTTTATAGATTTGAGAATTCTATTTGGATCAACGACGGAGAACGGACCTTTTAATTTTGTGCATTTAAAATATTTACTTCGGGTCTCTCCAAAGTCCGGACATTCTAATGTGTCTAATGGTTAAGTCTGTATCGCATCTGACACAGAGCGGTTTCTCATCTCAACGCAGGAGATATCCATGGGTCACGGAAGCATATATCTAAATACGTAAACGAGTAAAAACTTCTTCGTCTGTTCTCGAAAGACCAGAAGATTTTCGTGGGTCCAGTGTCGACACCGTGAAGCTTGTTGGTAGTTGTTTACTTTAGTTTTTATCCCACAGCCTGGAGATGTGGTGAAGGAAATAATTCTCAACAGCAATTTAACTAGATTTTCTATTTTCGGGTTTCAAAGTTTTAGATTGTCTAACAGCAGCAAGAAAATGGACATCCAGGTCAAAACCAGAGGCTTGAGACCATACGCAGCTTCAAATACCAGCGTGCAATAGTGACAGACAAAGGATCAAAACCAGAAGAGGGCAAACTTCAACAGCAATGACCAAGTTGAAAACCAGTTGGAAAGACAGAAATATCACAACCAGATCAAAGATCAGACTCATGCGTTCCTGGTCATGTCAGTATTTTTGTATGCATGTAAATTCTGGACCTTGAATGAAGACCTTGAAAGGAGGATCAAAGCTGTGGAGATGAGATGCTTCCGAAAAATCCTTAGTATCTCATGCAAAGATGAAGTCAAACAACGGATCAAAAATGCAATTGGACCATACCCTGGCCTTCTCACTTTGGTCAGGAAACGCAAAACGGCAAACAGCAATGGCATAGACACATCACCCGTTCATCCAGCCTTGCCAAGATGGTCTTGCAAGGCAGCGTCCAGGGAAAAAGGAGCAGAGACAGACCGACGAAGAGTTGGAAGGACAACATCAAGGAATGGACAGGCCTGGACCTCAAAGACACGCTCTGAAGAGCGGAAGGAGTGTAGGAAGCTGGTGGTCAAATCTTCAAAAGCCCCGACGAACATCCACTCTTCGGGATAGGTGAAAGTGAAGTGAAGTAGATTAGTTTTTATCCCATAGCTTGGAGATGTAGTTAAAGAAATAATTCTTAACTGCATTTTAACTATTTTCAAGTTTAAAAGTGTTAGATTGTCTAATAGCAGCAAAAACATCACAGTGGACATCCAGTCAACAATCAGAAGCTCGAGACCGTACGCAGCTTCAGATACCTACGTGCAATAGCGACAGACGAAGGACCAAAACCAGAAATACTCTCCAGAATAGGGCAAACTTCAGCAGCAATGACCAAGTAAAAAACCATTTGGAAAGACAGAAATATCACCATCAGATCAAAGATCAGACTTATTCGTTCCCTGGTCATGTCAGTATTTTTGTATGCATGTGAATCCTGGACCTTGAATACAGACCTTGAAAGAAGAAGGATCAAAGCTGTGGAGATGAGATACTTCCGAAAAGTCTTTAGTATCTCATAAAAAGATCACATCACAAATGATGAAGTCGAACAACGGATAAAAAATGCAATTGGACCATACCCTGACCTTCTCACTTTGGTCATAAAATGCATACTGCAATAGCATAGACACATCGTCCGTTCATCCGGCCTTACCAAGATGATCTTGCAAGGCAGCGTCCATGGAAAAAGGAGCAGAGACAGGCCGAAGGAGAGTTGGAAGGACAGAATCAGGCAACAAACAGGCCTGGACCTCAGAGACACGCTCAGGAAATCTGAAGAGCGGAAGGAGTGGAGGAAGCTGGTGGCCAAATCTTCAATAGCGCCACAACGGACATCCGGTCTACGGGATAGGTGAAGGTGAAGTGAAGAAGATTGGTGGGTGGAGTGAGGCAAGACAAGGCATCGGACAGAATGAGAAACGATAATTTGGGAGAATATTTTACGGAGTCTAACGCCAAGTCAATAGCAGTGGCCTCCGCAGAAAATATGGAGGCTTCGGGGTGGAGCATTTTTGCTGCTTTCTTTTTCTTTGGGGTCTATGACATTACCACACACCCCAGAGAACCGTACCTAGTTTTCCGGGGGGGGGGGGGTTCTGATGGTTGTGGTATGTCTCTGTGACACATTTTTTTAATCATTTCGTGAAATTAGTGGTAGTTGAGGCTGAAAGTGGGGTTCAAAATATGGAAGCATCCAATAACAAACCCGTCCCAGTATGCTTTTTGAAGTTAAAGCGCTCTGGGGTCGGTTCGTGTTGGAGGTGTTGGAGGCTATTGATCTTGAGAAATATTGGGAAATGATCCGCACGGTCATCCAGCACAGACCACTCAAAATCTGGGACCAGGTCAGGGGAGTAGAAAGAAAGGTCGATGGATGAAGTGTTAAGGATTTGTTTCAGTAAGTTGAGGATTTACCATTTATTGTTTTTTTCCTTGTTGCCAAAATCCCCAAAGGAGGTTATGTACATTAAAATCTCCTACTAAGATAAAGGGTCTGTGGACTTGGTGTTTGAGTCATTAAGCTGGGTAATTTTGAGGGGGTATTTTGACGGGACATATGGAGCAGATCGTGATTGGTCTTGTCAGGGTGACCCATACAGCAATAGCCTCGAGGGTTGTCATAAGATGTACATGTATTTGTCTGTGGAGGGTGTTGTTGTCGATGTATCGTAGACGGTGGTTCAACCAGAAGCTGTCTGGTTCTCGGCGTGAATATGATGATGAGAAATTTTTAAGTCAATGTTTGAAGCCGGGGCGAACTTTGTCTCTTACTTACTCTCCACGAAAGTGTACTAGATCGCCCCATCAAGATTGACCCAAGGAAAAACTGGAGGGGCTTTAGCTCCAAATCGATTGAGTGGCATAGGCCGCCCTACCCTCCCGTCTAAGAGGAAAAAGTGGGTCAAAGAGGTGTGTTGGCGAGGGACAGTCCGCAGACTGATCTCACTTCAACTGCCAGTTACCCGGTTTCCACAGGTCGCACCCCACGGTCAACGAGGCGCCCATTCTGTGGGATGGACGACCTCTAGTTTTGCTGCACACGGGGTAAGCGGTGGAAGAAATGATAGAAGAAGGGGAAGGAGAAAGAAGGATGGAGAAAAGGAAAATGCACCAAAGAAGATGTTGCTCATGGATCCCAGGGACAGCGAGTCTATTTATTTATCCATAACCCATGTGTGAATTAATAAACATAAGAGGCACCCAAAGCCTTTAAAAACCTTTTATGCTCCGGAAGTCTCAAAAATCTGTCCTCAGAGAAAGTTGCATTTGAAAATAGCAAAAGTTGCAAAAAGTTGCAAGAAAAAGTAGCAAAAGTTGCAAGGCGTATGTATAGCTAAAACAATGCCACGGAACTATTGGAATACATTGTATTGTTGCTACGCTCATTGCAATCAAAAGTAACCAATATGAGTTTTGTTAAATCGAAATCAAAAGTTAAATGTGAATGTCTACCCCCCAAAAAAGAAATTTCTTGTAGTACAAAAAAAGTTTGTCCCCTGACCACAGAATTCTACACTAAGTGTAGAATTCTGTGCCCCTGACACATGCGTCAGGTCCTTAACTCTCGCTGACGTTGGGCAGGTGTGGCCGGCGTTGTTTTGGGGCTGTTCAAATAAATCT
>NW_004797487.1:364368-372443 GCF_000002075.1 Aplysia californica | reverse complement strand
AGTTTGTATGTGTGTGTATGTGTACGTGTGCGTGCATGGGTTTGTGTGTGTATGTGTGTGTGTGTGTGTGTGTTTGTGTGTGTGTGTGTGTGTGTATGTGTGTGTGCGCGCGCGTGCCTGACACTGTGGGGGTGTGTCTGTGCAGCTGCATGCGTGTGCCTATCCCAGGCTGCGTAGCGTGTTTTGCCCGAGTAAGTGCAACATTATAGTAGACCTATAACTAGCTGGGCCCCCTTTCGATGAAGGGAGTGATCGGTGCATTAACATCAACTGAAAATCATTGGCCTACTATATTACACTCTACTGGAATGGAGAAATAAATCTTGAGAGAAAAGTGACACACGTACATTTCCAAGTTGCCAAATATATAATAGATTGATAGATTTATTTTCTATTCCGCTTCCGTGGTTGTACACTCCAGAATTTCAAAGATGTGGCCACAAACAGTGCGCAAAACTAGTGAACGAAAACCTGACTTGTTTACAATGACGTTTTAGAAGACGGACTTTCCCAAGAATAGATCTAAAATCTAAACGAAACTAATGAAAAACTGAAAACTAAACTGCAGTGACTACAGGCTCCTCAATGAAACTGTGCTCCCTTTAAATGATTCTGAACCACCGTTAATTTTGTCAAATTCGAAAGTTAAGTCGTTCGGAAGTTTTAGGATTCCAAAGTGACCAACTGTCACACTTATTATAATATTGTAATATCCTAGCTGGGCCCCGTTTCGATGAAAGGAATGATCGGTGCATTAACATCAACTGAAAGTCATTGGTCTACTATATTTTTACACTGTACTGGAATGGAGCAATAAATCTTGAGAGATCTTAAAAATTAGAAGGTCTAGATATATACTCTCAAAATAAAATGCGCTTCGCGAAATATCACTTCTGGCACTTAAGTCCGCTGTGAAGGACAGCTGCGCAGATTTCTTTCCTTTCTCAGTGGAATAATCACAAAAAACAAAGAAGGACGGGAACTTTTTGTCAGATACAGTTTGTTCTAAATTAATTAAGGAAATCGTAAAATTAAAAATCGGACTCCGATAGCAGGTACTTACCAACTTTCAACTTTGCAGCTGTCGTAGTTTTATGGGGAAAAGTGACACATGTGTTTCAAAGTTGCAAATAGATAATAGATTTATAGATGGATTCTCTGTTCCGCTTTCGTAGTTGTACACTCCAGAATTTCAAAGATGTGGAACCTGTGCGCAAGACTAGTAAACGAAAACCTGACTTGTTTACAATGACGTTTTAGAAGACGGACTTTCCCAAGAATAGATAATAACGAAACGAATGAAAAACTGAAAATTAAACTACCGTGACTTCAAGCTCCTTAATAAAACTGTGCACCCTTTAAATGATTCTGAACCACCATTAATTTTGTCAAATTCGAATGTGAAGTGGTTCGGAAGTTATAAGCGGCCAAAGTGACGGACTTTCACAAATATAATATATAGAGATAGAGATGCAGGCTATAACCGTTTCAGAGTCAAACTTTGAAAATTATAGATTACTGTATTTGTTTTACTAGATTCTATATCAGAATTATAAAAACAAAAATAACCACCCCCCTAAACAACAAAACAACAAACAAACAAACCCAAAGAACTTGTTGTTGACTTCAGAAAATATGAAATTAGATCTAGATCCAATTGCAGTGCAGCCACTCGAAATCGAAATTAATGAAATCATCGAACAAGTGTCATATTATAATATTATGTATTTGGGTATTACAATAGACGACAACAAACACGACTGGCATGTCCAAACTTCTCTCCTGCATATTTTTTCTGAAAAAGCTCCGATACATTTTGTTTATTTTAAAGTTGATAAATCATTTATGTCCATATTTTATCATTCAACCAATGAAAGTAAGCTCAAATCAATTTCTTTATACCACAACAGCATGGGCAGGCCAAGAGCACAAGACAACATGATAACGTAAAAAAAAAAAAGAATCGATTATTACAGAAAGCACGCGAAATTTCAACATCTACATTCCCCTACTTCCATGAATTAATACATAATATTATAGTTTGCACTAGAAAAATTAATTCCATCTTTGTGAACAATAAACATCCCTTGTCCCCTCAAATAAAAATATCAGTCAGAAGTAAAAGACCAGGCTTCTGATCTGTAACAAAGTAAGAAACAGAAGTCGATCATTCTTGCCATCATCCATTGTGATTTGTCTTTGCATGCACTATTTTGAAATAATTAAAAATCTTGTCTATGTAACCTATGAGTTTGTTTTTTTCTTCGGTTTAGCCGGCCTTCTCTGGGCTCTGATATGGACTAGTTGCCAGTAAAGGTTGCCCACCCCTGACAAACTACGTAATATATTGATTTCCATCCCCTCAGTCTAGGAAAGAGCTTTTGTTTTTGTTTTTGTTTTGGTAAATGTTTTACGGCGCTCGTAACTGCAAAAGGTCTTCAATGTGATTTGAGTCTGCGGGACAGATTAAACATTTTTCAGTTTGGCCGAAATCAATTTTGAAATGTTGCCCAGGGGGCGGCTGAAGCTTACTGTTATTGATTTTAGGATCCCCATAAGGGATTTTTAACGTGCGCAACTTGCACACAGGTCCTCCGAGACTTTTTTGCTTTTATCTGTAAAGGCTAGAATTTAGATCTAACCTACCCTAAGATCAGGGATGTGGCTGATGGACTAGTAAGAAGGAGCCAAGGAGTAGCAGCAGAAAGAGTCAGAGGCCCGGAGGAAGAGGAAGGGGGTGGGACGTGGAGACGAAAGCAGACGGTTGACCAGGATTAGAGAACAGGAAATGTGAAAGGAGAAATTTTTTAAAGAGAAGTAAATGAAATACGCTGTCGGGTTTTGAACCTGGTACCCTTTGAATGAGAGACTAACACAGTACCACTAAACCACGAGTCTTTTTTCTGTCCACCCCCCCCCCTCTCCTCCCCTTGTTGATTTTGTTTATCTTTTTTGCTATTTCCCAGCATGAATAAATAACTGTTGCTGAGTTAGTTTATGTGTTTCTTTTACTCAAACTATTGTTGGTCTCTTCTTCTTTACGTTCTTCTGTTTACTAGGTTTCAGCAGTAGTCGACTGGTTTGTTTTTTTCAACCTTCAGTTCAACTGCCTTTTTTTTTTCTTTTTTTTTTTTAACTAATGTTACTGGGGGTTTTTTGTACTTCATACGGCCGCTTGTCTTGAGGCAGCCATTATTATTCCGATTTCGGACGCACTCTCTTTGTTTTTATACGATTTCCTGTTCTTAAAATATGAACATATTATTATTTTTTTAAACGACTGTCTGAAAAACTAATATCTTGTACTATTATCTCCAAATTCCGACATCATAGAGTTATTCTCAAAGCAATTGAAAAATGTTTCCTTTGGGCCTGAAATCATTATGCTTGATGTCAATGTTCCGAGGAACAAATGGATTTAGCTAAAACAGCACTGGGCACGGCTGACAGGTGCCTCTATAAATAGCCTACGTCATTATTTATGGTCTGCTCCTAGAGCAACTTTTGCAGAAACAGAACGTGGACGTGGGTGGTTGTTGTCTCTATAAACCAATAATTAATATTGTTATTTTATAATTAGAATAGCAACACTACAGTTTGGAAGAAAACGTCGTGGTGTCAACCAAAGAAACAACAAGACGTTATTCATGACTACAGCACGTATACCCCACAGTCCACATGTCGCGTCCCAAGTCATAAAGTTTTCAAGGGTTCTCCACTGCAGTTTCTCTGAGCACATAGGCTCCTTCACAGCACGAAAGCGTCGCAGTCAAGTCCTTAAGTCAGTGTGAATTATCATTAATGGTACGACGTTTTTTTCACACTTGACCGTGTTCAGAAATATCGGGATGTAAACATCAAGTTTCGGGCTGGTCTTTATAGCTCTTGTAAACATAAATTGAGTCACGACAAGGTGGAATCATACGCTCGACAATTTTTTAGCCGATTGAATTATTGTTGTTTGTCTTAAACGTTGTATTTTTGCTTAACTTTGGATTAAAAATGCCTTCATATCCTGAATATAAGTGGAGATACATATTTGCAATTGAAAGAGGCAGGGGTCGCTTGGTGTTAAAATTAACGATAAAATGGCCACTAAGGATTTGGACTTCCAAACCTAGAGTATCCTTTTAAAATGATGAAAATTTACATTATTTTTTTTTTACTTTGAATTGATCAAAGCTTTTAAGTAAAATTCTACAGGGAAATGTATTCTTTAAGGGACATAAAAAGTCCCCCTCCCCCAATTAAAAAAAAAAATAACATCTGTATTATATTGCTCAACCTATGTGAAAAAGTCGTTTTCTTGGATTTCACTATTTTGATGAATGTACAGAACGTGCCTTGAAAAAATTGCCCTAAAAATACTGCTAAAAGTGTCTTTCTTTTGGGCGTGGGGTTCATAAATTCATTATTGCTGGCAGGTGAGAGCTGTTTATGATGTGTCATATAAAACACACGTTGACAGACACTGGCCTCGCCTACATGTTTCAGACAACAGGGCGGGCTCTATATAAGAGAAGGACAGGGTTCTGTTGAGATATCCTCTGCCTACAAGCTGCAGTGACCACACCAGTACAACAGTCCAACAGCCAGCCACTTCTGTGTCCAAGTGTGAGTGACGTCATGAAGGTACTTGCGGTCATCTTGCTGTGCCTAGCGGCATCAGCCATGTCAGAGAAGAGAATCATCAACGGAAACCCAGCAGCTCTGTACTCTCACCCCTACATAGCCTCTCTGCAATATTATGTCCGACAATGGCCTTCTTCAGGCTGGAAACATATCTGCGGAGGATCACTCATCCACAGGAGGTGGGTGCTCACCGCTGCTCATTGCGTGGATGGTCTTGTCACCAGCGATATGCGGATAGAACTTGGCGCTCTAAATCTGTATGAGAGTCCAAACCAATACGAAGAAACCATCAAAGTCGCAAACTACACCAAACATTCGCATTACAGGGCCACGGGGTCTGGAATCCCCAACGACATCGCCCTGATTTACCTGACGAAAGACGCGACTCTCAACAAAAACATACAGCTCGCTCGTCTAGCTCCCAGTGGCTCCTCCTTCGCCTACACACAATGCGTGCTGGCCGGCTGGGGTGCGATCAGAACTGGTTCCAACCCCCAAGACGCCGAGACCCTGAAAGAGGTGAAGATCACCAAAATCCCCAATGATCGGTGCAACAACCTCTGGGCAGGCCAGGCCATCACGGACTCTCACATCTGCGTCCACGAGGCAGACAGGCATGCCGGCCAGGCTCCTAGCGCCTGTATGGGGGACAGCGGAGGACCCATGATGTGTGGAAATGGACATGGCATCTTGGCCGGGGTCACGTCCTGGGGAGAGAAAACCTGCAGCGGAACTCTGCCCAGCGTCTACACCAGAGTCTCCGCGTATCTGAGCTGGATCAGGCACTACGTGGGCCACATCACCACCGCTTAGTGATCCGCTCACACTCTGAGGGCCGGCCATACCCTTCCAATATTATACAGAAATAAAGAATCAGCTTCAAGTCATGTTTGATTTAGTCTTCCGTATGTAATTGTTTGGGTTTTGGCTTGTTTGGTTGTTTCAGGTATTGATTTGGTCGGTCAAGAATTTAGCTGTCTACTGCTACAACTGCTACTCTGCTACTGCTATTTCTATTGCTACTGCTATTGCTACTGCTACTGCTACTGCTACTGCTACTACTGCTACTACTACTACTACTACTACTACTACTACTACTACTACTACTACTACTACTATCTCTCTCTCTCTCCCTCTCTCTCTCTCTCTCTCTCTCTCTCTCTCTCTCTGACTTTATCTTTGTGTCTCTTTCTCTCTCCGTGTCTCACTCTACCTCTCTCTCTCTCTCTCCCTATCCCCCTCTTTCTCTGGATTTATCAGTTTGAGGAATTATTTCCAGATTTTCGGTCACTTTATGCGAGGAGTTGGGAATGAGGGTTGTGTCCTAGCCTGGCGGGGATCTAGAGTAAGCGCTAAACAAACTTAACTCTAAGACTAATATGCACATCATTTCCAACATCAGAACATCATCATCGCGACAGTAAATAATAATTATCATGATCACCATAACAATTAACATTACCGTCATCATCATCATCATCATCATCATCATCATCATCATCATCATCATCATCATCACCGACTTAACAATTCCCCTTTCTCTTGTTTCGTTTTCCTAGAAAACATAACAATGTGCACCATGTCAATACATCCTTACGTAACCAACAAATATGGGCACCAAAATCTGGACTCGGGACAGAAAAAAAAAAAAAGACTTCGTCATACATCATGTTTTGTTTTTCAAATGGCGTACGGCCAAGTCTTACACTAAGCAGTCAAAATGTACAATGTGTGTTGCTGGCAGGTAACTTGAAGAATTAATTATTGAAAATGAAGAAGTACAAAAAGAATAGATATAGAAACGCCACCACTACTCAAGTACGTCATGAAATTGAAACTGGACTACTTTGAGCAAATCAAACGACATGATTCCCCCCAGAAACATTATTTTTCTGGAAGTTAAAGTAGGAAGCCAAAGAGGACGGGGGAGAAACCGAGCAGAAAACGGGAGCCGGACATAAAAACCTGGCTTGGAACCAAAACAAATCAGGTATCCCTTATGAAAAGAAAGTGTTTGTATTGCAAGGAGGACCGAGCAACGATGTCAAATTACTGGAAAAGCCCAGAAAAGAAGCAGTACAAACGTTTGAGTGATGTTGTACGGTCTTGCAAGTTGTCAAAGAGGGTCGTAATAATGCTCACTGATTCGTGTTGCCAGCTACATGTAGTTTATTGAATTATTTTGTGTTGGTGTTTTGTGTTACCAAATCAGTCTCCAGGACAAGCAGGGGTTGGGGGGGGGGGGAGCATGACGTATGGTCACGCCCCCGCTACCTCCAAGTACTCAGTGGTGTGAATGACATAACGTCCTCATTACTCTGTTTGACTATCTCGTTACCACTTGCAACAGAATGAACTTTGCGAAAAAAGGATTAAGAAGTTTCTTATATTCGTCCCCGCAGAATTATGCAAATTTTGATGGCAAAATTATGGAAGACAAATACAAAATTAGGCAAAAATTAGGCAAGTTACCGTAACGCCATCCAGGACATGTTTTGCACTCTTTCAACAAGAATTTTCATGTTTTGTGTACTGAAGAATTAAAAACAACATATCAGTATCAGTTTTTTGTTGTGCATTTGGGAAGAAAACAATACACATTAGTGGAAAAAAAAAACAACCCAAAAGAATAATCTCTGTAACTTTCAGCTGTATAAGATGAAAGAAACACGTTTTAAATTTAAGAAAAACATTTTTTAAGACATCTGGACCTCTGATGCTGGCACGTCACTAAGACCACGGACACCTGTCAAACAGGAAACATCAGCTGACATGAGAACAACTTTTGAGGGATTTAAAAATTGAACAGGCTCAAGGAACAATTTGAAAATCCCTAACTAACCCTAAACTCCCTAACTCTCAAATTCTAACGAGGGAAATAGCGGTCTTGTCACTTAAAAAAAAGGGGGGGGGGCTACACCTGAAGGCTATCTCGCTTATTACTGGACCGAATTTTGCCAAATTTCACACATATAACAAGCATAGTACGGAGTCTTAAAATCTGCAATCAAATTTGAGAAAAAGTTTCGTTTCCATGGATATGGCGCCCATATTGGATTTTACTGACATGTCTTACGTAATGAATACCGCACTTATCGCTCTTGGAAATTGATTGTTTTTTGCACGCGTGTTCACAAACATTAGATCTAAAAGTTTGTCTGTTGTTTTTTTTCCTAAACGAATTAGAAAATTTTTAATGATTTTTTTCCTAAGGTAGCATTCAAGTTTGCGAAAAATCCGTGAAAATCCAGACACCACCAACAAAAATCTATTTCGGGTGTGGGGTAAAAAGGAGGGGGTGAGGGGGGGTATTCTCACTCCCCTGGATTGATTTTTAAAAAATTGACTCTTTTGCCAAGTGTCACACAAAAAACACGTAGTAGTAGTAGAAGTAGTAGTAGTAGTAGTAGTAGTAGTAGTAGTAGTAGTAGTAGTAGTAGTAG
>NW_004797487.1:360012-363814 GCF_000002075.1 Aplysia californica | reverse complement strand
GTAGTAGTAGTAGTAGTAGTAGTAGTGATGTTGTTTTTGTGGGATTGGTTTGGGTTATTTTGTGCTGGTGTGTCCCTCTATGTTCTCACTGAGTACAATGTATACTAAACTTGCATATTATACTACTTTGTGGGAAGAAATAACAATTCTAGAACCTGAACTTCTTCCCCATACCTCGTGTCAGTGATATTATTCAAGCAACAGTAAGAAAGCTACGCCCGCTCCTTTTTCTTTTTTCCCCTCTTAATGTTTGGGCATGTTTCCGACTAAATCGAATTCGATTGTGACAACAAAAAAATATTAACACACCAGTTATATTTTGGCTCTTTTTTCGAGGAAGGTAAACATGCATTATATTAAACTTACTTCTACTTTGGAATTCGTATTATGAGGTCGAAATACAGGGTGATTAAAAAAACAAACAAACAAAACAACTTTACAACTCTTTTAGTTAATATTTTCCTCCATGCTGAAGTTTTGAACATTAGATTAGGAAGCCATAAGGAATGTGTCTAACATTCATTTTAGATAATTCCAGAAATTTGGTTTGCTCTATATGGCGAAATAAAAAACAACAACCCATGTTCAATCTTTTCCCATTTTTTTTTTGTAGCGTGGCTCACCAGTTTGCATTTGGCCTGTCAGTAAAAGTAAGTTGCAACGATCGCACCATTTTGCGTGCAACTGCGGCCTAATACGGGTGCCCACTACGGCTGGATCGGGGCGATCGCCCGACTCCATCGCCTGAAACTGAAAACAAACACGTTTGTTTTTTAGGCGATCGAGTCGACAGATGTATGTAGATATAGTTTTTCCAAACTGTTTTTAGCCTGTTGAGACAATGGTTAAGTTTAATAACGAGCAGAGCACTTTTGTATCGAACATTACCTCTCCACCGACTCACCATCCATGACATTGTAAGTTCCGTACACGGTGTGAAAAGAATACTAAAGTGCCCTCAACACCTTTGGTGTCACGAGCAGAGAAGTTTCATGTCATTGGATCTGTAGTGAAAGAGAACTAAAATTCCCCAAACAAAATGACCACTATAGCTCGAACACGCTCCATTTGCAGCCCATCACCAAGGTGCAGATTTCAGTAGTCAAGTCCCATGAGATATCTGACCCAAGACGATGTCTGCAGCAAGGACTTTCTTACACCTGAAAAGTCTGCATTCTCAAGACAGATCTTAACCTATGACTGTATCATTTTCATGTTCGTGAGGCCGAGTTAACATGGAACAGAGAATGGCAACGTGTTCATGATTCCTTAATCCTGTTAAAAAGAGTATACATTTCTTCGATGACATTTGGTTACGTGCAAAGCAAATTTTCAGTTTCAGGATATGAAAACTCCAAAAATGCTTTCAATAGGCAACACGCCCCATATTGTCTCTTGACGCCACTTAATACTGAATAATGTACAGTGTGTGTGGCTTTTAAACACTCATGGTTAAGCGGGTCCTTGTGTTTAGCCGCCATTGTACATTTCAAACGACACATTGAGTCCAAATGAAGGCATGTAGAGCACTGCTTCTAGGAATTCCAGAATACGAAGGTTAGTTTTTGATTCTGCAAAAGAGAAAATAAAGGAAAAAACAACAAATTGTTTCACGTTTTCATTTAGATAGATTTTTAAAAATTGGTAAACTCTGCCTTTATGGGCGTGGTCTTTTTTCTTAAAGCCATTTCCGTTTTCAAAATAGATTTCTTAAACATGAATTTTCTTTTATCAAACAAATTCCTTTTGAATGAATTATATCTGTTCCAAATTACATCATTTTAGAACAATGGCTGTGGGATATATTCAGAAAAGAAGTTGTAAAGTTTTTTTTGAGATTACTCTGTATTTATCTCCAGATAGATACGTGATTGGGGAGAATGAGAGGGTGGGGGTGTCATGTGTTAGAATGGAACACCGAAAGTGGCGAAAGTTTCATAGGCAATGGAGAGGAGCTGTGTGGAACAAAATGCTACAAATGAAATAACGTTTGGGAGTAAATTCGTGTTTAGCCATTCCTGTGAAGGTGTCAGTGAGGCACAGTAAAATTATTGTTTGTTTTTTCTTATTTTTCTTAAAGCAAGTGTTCTAGATTTTAAAATTATTTTTGTAGTAGAGGTTTTTTTTATGGCGCTCGCAACTGCATGAGGTCATAATATGAGCCCCAAGGGGTGGATGTCAACAGAGAAGTCCATAAACGGAATCAGGCTTACTCTGCCCACATATCTAGCTTCAATAGACATAGTCTGCTTCGACTAACAAGGCACTCGGGAAATTGCAGTTCACAAGAGAATGACAAGCATAGAAAAGAAGTAGAGGAAAAATGACGATAGTAAGATTAGGAAAGAAAAAGCCGCAGTTCCCCGTTGCAGTTCAGACACAGTTATGAGCATGACATTGATGAATCAGTATATTTATAATTCTACTCAACATAAGAACATGTTAATTCATCCCCTCAGTTTGGGGATGGCCTAAAGACATTTCAGTCAGTAGCACCGACCGGGAGGTGGTTCAAGATTTTGCTACAAAGAGTGGTTGGCGCGCGCTCTTGTGTAGTTTGCTTGTTTGCTGATATTTAATAATACTTCTAATCTTCGGCATTTATATGCAGTGTGCTTGTTGCAAATACAGTAATGCAGTAAAACTCTTTCCTAAAGCTTGAAAAAATTTACCTTCGCTTTCCCAGTAAAAAGATGCCGTTTTCCTTTTAGAATGGCGTTGTTATGAAACAAAACGGTGATGATCTATTATTCATGTACACATGTCAACTAATCATTAACTCAGACTCAAAAGAGTAGCTGTACATTTCAACAGCCTTTTTGATTAAACACTCAAGGCACTGTTGTAGTAGTCGAGTACTCCCCTCCCCCACCCCACACCAATGATCTCATAACACATTCCACTTCTTGCACACGGAACCTCCGAGATTTTTAGCCCTTATCCGAGAAGGCTAGGGGTTAGATCTTGCCTATCTTATGATCATGGCTGTGGCTGAAATACAGCACTAAGAAGGAGCCAAGGAGTGCAGAAAGAGTCAGGTGCCCAGAGGATGAAGCTAAAGGGGTAGGGAAGGGGTTAGACAGTGGAGACGAAAGCAAACGACTGACCATAGTTAGCGAGCAGGAAAGGAAGTGAAATTAGAAAGTGTTACAGAAGAAAAAATATGTCGATTACTGTCATGTTTCGAACCCGGGACCTATTAAATGAGAGACAAACACCGTTACATCTAGACCATGAGAGCCCGCCCATCCCCCCTCCGACCAGGCTTATTTATAAATGTATCTGGAACAATTTGCCTCTGGAACTCAGAGAAACAACACAGTTGATTGGTTTAAATGATTGCTCAAGACTCGTTTGTTTAATTGTTAGTTATAGAGTGTTAGTAAGTGCTGATTTTTAAATGTTTTTTTCTGCTGTCCTTTCGTGTATATTGTATGGTTGTGAAAGTTCTTCTTTGTGTGGTTGAACTGGTTTTTCTTGTTTCTGTGAAATATTTTTTTCCGGTGTGAATGATTATATGATTGGTGTAAAGGGCTCAGAGCGTAAACTAGTATGGGATATAGCGCTATATAAATGCTATCTATTTCGATTACTATTATCATATTATGTATAATGTACATTATGCACACACACACACACACACACACACACACACACACACACACACACACATACACACACACACACATACACACACACACACACACACACAAACAAACAAGGGGCTGTCGTGGTCTGGAGGTTACGATCTATCTATCTATCTATCTATCTATCTATCTATCTATCTATCTATCTATCTATC
>NW_004797487.1:348956-359910 GCF_000002075.1 Aplysia californica | reverse complement strand
ATGGCTGTCCGTTACCCGTTCGCTCTGACTGAGTCCGCGAGTAACGAACCCGTCCGTCCGCTCGCCCCAACTCTACTCAACAGCTTTGGTGACACGAGCAGAGAGGTTTCGTCACATTGGATCTGTAGTGAATCAGAACGAAAATTCCCCAAACAAAATTACCACTACAGCTCGAACACGCTCCATTTGCAGCCCATCACCAAGGTGCAGATTTCAGTAGTCAAGTCCCATGAGATGTCCGACCCAAGACGATGTCTGCAGCTAGGACTTCCTTACACCTGAAAAGTCTGCATTCTCAAGACAGATCTTAACCGATGGCTGTATCATTTTCATGTTCGTGAGGCCGAGTTAACATGGAACAGAGAATGGCAATGTGTTCATGATTCCTTAATCCTGTTAAAAAGAGTATACATTTCTTCGATGACATTTGGTTACGTGCAAAGCCCATTTTCCTATTTCAGTTTCAGGATATGTAAACTCCAAAAATGCTTTCAATAGGCAACACGCCCCATATTGTCTCTAGACGCCACTTAATACTGAATATGTACAGTGTGCGTGGCTTTTAAACACTCATGGTTAAGCGGGTCCTTGTGTTTAGCCGCCATTGTACATTTCAAACGACACATTGAGTCCAAATGAAGGCATGTAGAGTACTGCTTCTAGGAATTCCAGAATACGATGGTTAGTTTTTGATTCTACAAAAGAGAAAATAAAGAAAAAAACCAAAAACAAATCGTTTCACGTCTTCCTTTAGATAGATTTTTTAAAATTGGTAAACTTTGCCCTTATGAGTGTGGTCTTTTTTCTTTAAGCCATTTCCGTTTTCAAAATAAATTTCTTGAACATGAATTTTTTTTTTATCAAACAAATTCCTTTTGAATGAATTTTGTCTGTTCCAAATTACATCATTTTAAAACAATGACTGTGGGATCTATTCAGAAAAGAAGTTGTAAAGTTTTTTTGGGATTACTTTGTATTTATCCCCAAAGAGATACGTGATAGGGGAGAATGAGGGGGGGGGGGTGTCATGTGTTAGAATGGAACACAGAAAGTTTCATAGGCAGTGGAGAGGAGCTGTGTGGAACAAAATGCTACAAATGAAATAAAGTTAGGGAGTAAATTTGTGTTTAGCCTTTCCTGATAAGGTACATGGCACTGAGGCACAGTAAAATTATTGTTTGTTTTTTCTTATTTTTCTTAAAGCAAGTGTTCTAGATTTTTAAATTATTTTTGAGGTAGAGTTTTTTATGGCGCTAGCAACTGCATGAGGTCATAATATGAGCCCCAAGGGGTGGATGTCAACAGAGACGTCCATACAGGGAATCAGACTTACTCTGCCCACATATCTAGCTTCAATAGACATAGTCTGCTTCGACTAACAAGGCACTCGGGAAATTGCAGTTCACAAGAGAATGACAAACATAGAAAAGAAGTAGAGGGAAAATGACGATAGTAAGGATTAGGAAAGAAAAAGCCGCAGTTCCCCGTTGCAGTTCAGACACAGTTATGAGCATGACATTGATGAATCAGTACATTTATAATTCTACTCAACATAAGAACATATTAATTCATCCCCTCCGTTTGGGGATGGCCTAAAGACATTTCAGTCAGTAGCACCGGCCGGGAAGGGGTTCTAGATTTTGCTACAAAGAGTGGTTGGCGCGCGCTCTTGTGTAGTTTGTTCCTTATTTCTTATCAAACATCCATTTCCCTTCCTTTCTTTGTTTGCTTGTTTGCTGCTATCTAATAATACTTCTAATCTTCGGCAATTATATGCAGTGTGCATGTTGCAAGTACAGTAATGCAGTATAACTCTTTCCTAAAACTTGAAAAAATTTACCTTCGCTTTCACAGTAAAAATATGCCGTTTTCCTTTTAGAATGGCGATATTATGAAATAAAACGGTGATGATCTATTATTCATGTGCACATGTCAACTAATCATCAACTCAGACTCAAAAGTTTAGCTGAACATTTCAACAGTCTTGTTGATTGAACACTCAAAGCACTGTTGTAGTAGCCGAGTACTCCCCTCCCCCACCCCACACCAATGATCTCATAACACATTCCTCTTCTTGCACACGGAACCTCCGAGATTTTTAGCCCTTATCCGAGAAGGCTAGGGGTTAGATCTTGCCTATCTTATGATCATGACTGTGGCTGAAATACAGCACTAAGAAGGAGCCAAGGAGTGCAGAAAGAGTCAGGAGCCCAGAGGATGAAGCTGAAGGGGTAGGGATGGGGTTAGAGAGTGGAGACGAAAGCAGACGACTGACCATAGTTAGCGAGCTGGAAAGGAAGTGAAATTAGAAAATGTTACGGAAGAAAAAATATGTCAATTGCTGTCATGTTTCGAACCCGGGACCTATTAAATGAGAGACAAACACTGTTACATCTAGACCATGAGAGCCCGCCCATCCCCCCTCCGATCAGGCTTATTTATAAATGTATCTGGAACAATTTGCCTCAGGAACTCAGAGAAACAACACAGTTGATAGGTTTTAAACGATTGCCCAAGACTCGTTTGTTTAATTGTTAGTTATAGTGTGTTAGTAAGTGCTGATTTTTAAATGTTTTTTCTGCTGTCCTTTCGTGTATAATGTATGGTTGTGAAAGTTCTTCTTTATGTGGTTGAACTGGTTTTTCTTGTTTCTGTGAAATATTATTTTTCCGGTGTGAATGATTATATGATTGGTGTAAAGGGCTCAGAGCGTATACTAGTATGGGATATAGCGCTATATAAATGCTATCTATTACGATTACTATTATCATATTATGTATAATGTACATTATGCACACTCACACACACACACACACACACACACACACACACACACACACACACACACACACAAACAAGGGGCTGTCGTGGTCTGGAGGTTACGATCTATCTATCTCTCTATCTATCTATCTATCTATCTATCTATCTATCTATCTATCTATCTATCTATCTATCTATCTATCTATCTATCTATCTATCTATCTATCTATCTATCTATTTTCATAATCAGTATTCATCCATCCACCTATTATCCTTGCAGACAGACAGACAGACAGACAGACAGACAGACAGTCAGTCAGACAGACAGACAGACAGACAGACAGACAGACAGACAGACAGACAGGCAGGCAGGCAGGCAGGCAGGCAGGCAGGCAGGCAGGCAGGCAAGGACGAAATAAAAAGTGAGTGATGTTTGACGACCTTGAGAGTCCCTAATATTATTTTTATTGTCTTGTTTGTTGACACTACAGAGGTGAAGATTTGGAAAAAACGTTTTTCCCTAAAACAATAACACGTGTTTGTTTATTGCAACATCTAAAAAACGTGTGACTTTTCCTTTTTTAAATAAAAAGATTTACGGTGATGAGCTTCGTTTTTAGTTCCAATAAATTCTTATCTAACGTGTACTTGGAAAAAAATTTACAGGCAGACATCGAGAGGGAGTGGCTTTAGTCACATTAATCTGGTGTCTCGAGTTTTTGCAATTGTCAAATCAATGGCATTGCACCTACTAGCATCTGTAAAGTAGCGATTAAGCGCCTTGTCGTCGCATGCACAAGAACTGAGTTCAATTTCCATATTATTCGTTCAGTTATAAGCAATATGTGAATTATACTACCTTCATTCCAAGCGATCAGGTTCTACTTTCTGATGCTAACTCTATAAAATAATGTATTGTGATATCTTCCGTTCTTTGTTTCTCTGCGACCTTTACTTTTGCTGGACCAGCAACCGTAGGGTGGTAGGTTGGTTGGTTCTTTGAGGAAAAACGGAAGTTCAGTTCCAACTTGATGGAGATTTTCTGCTGAGTACCCCCGTGTCCCTACCGCGGTGTACCCTACATACTCATGATTGGCCATAACAGACATTGTGGAAATGGCGCACTTCCAAAGAGATTTAGACTGTGTCGAGAAAGGTGCAAAACACTTTCAACAAAAACTTTCACAGGTTGAGAATGTATGTGTCAAAAATACTACTTTCCATTTTCTGGTGAAAAAGTATGTCAACACCGGATGACCACTTTTCGAATATATACCGTGTAATGAATCTTTATGAACGTTTTAAAGATAAACAATCAATGGTCTTGTTGATTGTTAATTATGTTAATTATGTTAATCATGTGGGTGCATTCCCCATACGATTGTCCAGAGGTCTAGCTTCCGTTTTCCTGCCTCGTGAGTTGAGTGAGTGACACGTCTGTGTCCCTGTCCAGTGTCAAGTCTGTATCATATCTGAATCCATCGTGCGAATAAACATGTTTAGTACATACCGTGAGCAGTTTGAGTTCGCCACAAGAGCAGACCTCTGACGCTGCACCAAGTCCTCACGCAAGACAAGATGAACGTCGCTGTAGTCCTCGTCCTCTTCTCCGTCCTGGCTGCGACACAAGCAAGCCGTAAGTAGTTTTTGGAAAATTAAAATTTTAATGTGCCGTAAGTTCCTTTAGTGTTGATTAATCGAGTAGGTGTTTTACAACACTATCTACTCTATTTCTGTCATGTAAATGCCAAGAACAGACATTTATATAATGTTTCAAAATATTGTTAAAAACTATTTACATGCGTATTTAAAACATGCGTATTTAAAATTTCAACTTCAGTGTATACATTACATACACCGACTGTAGTGTTGAGCTGCCAATATCTTATCAAAGCTATTTAGAACAAGATGGCAGGAAACCCGTCAATGTTTAGCAATGGGAAATCCGTCAAGTGCTATGTCCACTATTATTCAATAACTGCTACACAGCCCCGCAGACCCAGTTAGCACAACGCTGTCTATTCCTCATTACTGAGAGAATGCTATACATGTACCATCCTATGATTGGATGTCTCTGAAGTGGCTCAAACGTTCTCGATATTAACGCGGCTACAATCGCCACAGACAAGTCTACCAGTGACGTGTACGGAGCAAGGTAAAACGATCGCCTAGAGAAAAGGGGCGGGGGGGGGGGGGGAGCAATGTAAGGTGCCGACTTGTTGTTCCTTCACGAAAAAGCTGTTTGCTTTTGGTTTTCAGAGACCCATGAATAACTCGGGTTGAGAAAATATTATCTTTGATGCTTCAATTTCGAGGGTTCTTTTCATTGCTTTCTACTTTTTTTGATTCATTTCTAACTCGCCAGCTGACCAGGCTGTGTGCGGGGTAATCAGGGTGGAAAGTTGGAGCTACAAGTACGCCGAGAAGACAGTACAAGATGCTTCCTATGTCCTCAACATGACAGTCGTAGATCGGCAGTCCGAGGCTGCGTGTACCCTGGGTGAATCCTTTGGCTACCAGAAAGCCACCCTGTAGGTGGATCACGGCTGTCGTGCTGACTTCAACGTTTGCTACCTCCCAGGTGAGTTTTTACAGCACTTGCAACACGGCGTCACGAGTGTCGAAGATTAAGTGTTACGATTACGAAAGAGTAACCACCATTAAAAAGGCGAAGCTGGTATAAAGACTTGTTTGATAGTGTAGGAGCAAGTCCCACCAGAGCCCGCACCAGCTACTCGGCCCCAACCAACTACCCACATGTTCAGGAAGATACTGATTATCTAAAATCAAAATGTAATGTACCGAATATTTTATTGTTCCTTCAGACAAATGCTCATTTTTTTGTTTCTTTCACTGCGTTTCCTACCTCCTTCCTGGGTGAGAGGACCTTGATTAAACTGATTAAACCGTATCTCTTCATGAAATGTTGGCATCTTTGAAGAAAACTTCAGTTTTGAGGGTTTCTTTTTCTATTTATCTCCTCATGTTTTTACTCCTTAGTGAGGCCGACGGAGTGCCAAGTACTCAGGGTGGAAAGTTGGAACTACAAGTACACCGAGAAGAAGGTGGCACGGGCCGCATTGTTCCTTAACATGACCGTTGAAGATCGGCAGTCCGCCGCCAGCTGCGATCTGGATAAATCCTTCGGCTTCTACAATCAGAACTCCACAGTGTGGGTGGATCATGGATGCCGTGCCGACTTCAATATCTGTTATGTCAAAGGTAGGTGTGACGCCAGTTAAGCAAACGCATTTTCTTCCAGATGTAAGGAAAAAACCTGCAAAAACTAGGAATGTATTGTTTGCCCATTTGTACACTTTGCTACCAACTGGATATTCTGAACTTGAGATTTGACAAAATGCAATGTAGGTCTATTTGTTTTATAATCGATTTTGCAAGAAAAAAATCTAAAATTTATTTTTTAGAAAGGTACGAACTGAGAATTCGGTTTCAAGTTCCTCCATGCAGTGTTTTGGCTTGTACGATTGTGTTGAGTAGATGTACATTTTATACTCTGTATCTCTTAATTTTTTCCTCTTTGTTTCAAAGTGACGTGACTTTTTTTTCACAAAATGTCAGTCCTTGTGAGTTGTTGGCAGGTGCTTTGGTTTACTTCTTTCCTATCATCTCATCCTGATTTTTCTCTCCGCGCTGTCTTGTAGCTCCTTACTTTAGGCATTTTTATAACGTTATAGTATTGACAGTGCTGTTACCCCAATTGTTAATCCTATCCACTACTAAATGAGCAACAACTCCATCTACGGTCTCCAGGCGCAACCAGCACCACTACGGTAAACGTGAGCAGCTGGAACTACAAGTACGCCACCAAGATTCTCCCCTCTGCCTCCTGCATCTACTCCATGCAAGTGGCCAAGCAACAGTCCGCGGCCCCCTGCACTCTCGGAACCACTTATGGTTTTGTGGCCAATACCATGTGTGTCAGCGATGGCTGCAGAGCTGACTTTATCGTAAGCTATTATTCCCCGTATGCTTTCTGAAGCTGTGAATGTTCCACTGACTAATTTTGTTGTATTAAAAAGCTATTGGAACCAAATCTTTTCTTGTTTGTATTTTACTTTACGTCGGCCGACGCCTTCTAACATCAAGTATAGTGAGTCTACTTTTTGTGACACTCATTTTATAAAGAAATGATGGTGGATCTGTGGGTGTTACGTGGTTTGCGCCTTTCCCATCGGACATCTCGGTCCTTATTGCTCCTTCTGTTTTGCACTGTCGCTGTCTTGTAATCCATAATCTTCGGCTCTTTATGGCATTGCTTTGCAAGCGCAGTTTTAAACCTTACTAAAACTTGAGGAATTGTACTTTCATTGAGAACTCTAAACAGATAAAAAAAAATGCATTGGATTTCGTAAAGTATCTTTCTGTCTTAGAAAAAGATTGGGACATTTGTTTTTCCTTTCCCCCTCTTGCCAGACTAAGTGCTGCTGTATTTCAATTATGCACTTCAATAGGTGAACCCATATATTATGCGAGTTGCGGTTAAAAAAAAAAAAAGAAAGAAACGAAGCCGATTCTTCCCCCCTCGCTTCCTCAATTCTCAAAAGGGGAAAGTAAGGCCAGCCTCTACATAAGACATGTAGTAAAACGCGTAATGTGAAACAAGAAACGTGAAATGAGAAACATCTGGTACTCACATAGGACATTCGAAACGAGAAACACCAATTCAGAAGTAGGCATATTCGACACTTCAGTTGACAAAAGTTGACTCGTCAGATGAAGACACACTGATGATCTTAGTTCTGAGAAAGCACAGAAAAAGAAGAAAATGCAGCTTATGGTCTCGAGAGCATATCCTTTGAGACATACTCGTACAAGAAAATATACAAGAACCTTTTGTTCTTTGAAAGGAAAAAGGGCTGATGGACTCGTTCAATTATTTGAGAATGTCGTATAGAACATACAACGGACATATTAATCGCTGGCGTTTCCATTTTTACTCTAGTGGGTCCTTTGATCTGTTTTTGTGTCTCGATGTTTAGGGTCCAATACCATTGGCTTGGCTTATTCTAACTCGACTACTAGTTTTCTATAATCGTCCATTCTGATAGACCAATGCTTACTTCTTTGCTTATATTGCGATCAATGGAAACCTAGATAGTCTCAAATTTTTACATCCTCACATCCTCGGGGAAAAAGTATTGTCCATAGATTTCAGGCCTAATTTTGAAAAAGTTTTAACCGCTTCATAAATAATCCTTTTACATTATTTTTGCTTATTCAAAGACGAAAGGATATGTAAGTGTTCTTTTATAATGGCGGCGGATGTCCGGTTGCCGCACGAGGGTTAATCGCGCTGCAAACCTCGCGCCTAATTACTAGCCGAGTTTGGCGTACATAGCAAAGCGGGAACGGCACAGTCGTGGTACCGCTACAACAACAACAATAATGGTTTCCTTTTTTGAAGACTTCTTGTTGGTAGACAGTTTCACGAGGCTTCTTCTCCACGACGCTTTTTCTATCAGGCATTGGAAGTAGCGTCCACGAGATAATCAAGACCCATTGGTGGTGAATACCATCACTTATTCCACCATTGGTTTACCCAGAGAGATTTCATTCCTATACACGAATGAATTTTAGTTCGTGTGACTACATTTTGAAAAAGGTAGAATCTTCTACCTAGAGCGTGACACGAAATACGACTACACCAGTTGCCACAGCGATCACACAAGAAGAAAGTTGTTGTTGCATTTGAGACGCAAGACAAAAAATGAAAACTAAGAAGAGATTTTCAGTGCATTCCATCCAAAGAAAGCGTGATACACTTGGTGAATTTCATCATTATTTTTTCTTCAGCAGTTGTTGGAAGATAGTGAAAAATTCCAACAAAACTATCGCTTTAAACATAGCGGTTTAATCTCCAATGGGCGATAACATGAAGAACGCCGAAACTTTAGCGGCTGAAGATCGACGCAGACAGGCGTCAGTAGGTGTCTGCTTGACTCCACATAGAGGGCGCCTAAAGCCTAAATCAAGATAAGAAAAAAATAACACCACAACACAGCTGGTATTTATGAAGCATTTATTTGGGAATAAAAACTCGAAATTCCCAAAATATTGCTTTAAATGTAATTCTGCTTGGTTGCCACACGCTGATTTTCAAAAATGCAATTAGTTTTGTCAACCGTGAGCACCAGCTCTGAAATGGCCATTTAAAATTGTCCCCTGTCCAGTCGGGTGACGTCACGCAAACCGCTCAACCCGAATTGGCGACGGCGAGACATGAGAGCCAAGGTCAACATACTCCGCTTTCGTACGAGTACGTACTTACAAAGCGCGTATGGAAGCGTTCAACCTTTTATTACTATATTACCTGGGCCCACTGCGTACGACTCGCTTCCTCACGCTTACGTGAAAAACGTATGATGTCTAGCATGTCAAACATTTTCCGTACGTGCTGTGGCTTCACCGACACTGATTTCGTTGATTATCTTTTGTTTGCCCACTTTTACCTCTAAAATTAAATTAATGCCACTTGACTTTGATCTCAGTCTTCTCAGTTTTTTTATTTAATTTTTTTGTTTTTTTTGTTTTTTTTTGGGGGGGGGGTTGTTTTGTTTCTTCGTTTGACATGTTGATTTAAGAATAGTCAATAAAGTTTACTTCATTGATCATTGTTAATTATTGAATTTGTTATTCTGAATGTCAATAGTCGTTTTGTTATTTGTTTATTTCTGCTCCCATTTTTCAAAGTAAACAAATGTGCCTGAAAAGAACACGCTCTTTGGGAGGCACAGAGTGGGATGTTACTTAAATGACGGATACGGTAGAGACCATTTACGTAGGTCGTGTACTACAATGACAACAGCGAAAAAACCCAGCAGCAGCAGCAGCAGCATCTTACACCAGTGTAACTGTCAGCCTTTCAATTGGTGGAATGGCCTTCCTCCAACTCGTATTCTGTTTTTGAATATGTAGTCCACATAATTCCAAAAGGCTTTGGAAGCTTGTCTTCGTCATGCGAAAATATGCTAAGCATGGTTCGTTATCATCAAGAACTTGGTGCAACATTCTAAACTAAATTCTCCAGTTTTGCCTCGTTCTTTGCAAATGGGATGTACCCAAAATCGGCGGTGACCTTGCATATACCTCCTCTTCAACCACCACCATTAAAAAATCATTCTTCCTTGTTATTATTAACACCATTTCTCTAGATCTAGGTCTGGCGCGCAAAATTTTTTAAAAAAATTAACGTACGTGTGAGACCGCTGTGGACACGGGCTACCCGCTACGTTAACGTACATACTTTGTGATGAAGCGTGAGTGCTGACGCTGTGGACCCCGGCTCTAAAGCCTTGATCTAGATATAAGAAAAACAATTTCACAACACAGCTGGTATTTATTCAGCATTTATTTGGGGGTAAAAAAACCCTCAAAATTTCTAAAAAATTTGCTTAAAATGTAATGGTGCTCTATTGCCACCCTAATTTGACGACGCTGATTTTAAAAATATGATTAGTTTTTGTCTACCTTGAAGCACCAGCTCTGAAATGGCCATTAAAAATATTGTCCCCTGTCCAGTCGGGTGACGTCACCAGTGGTCTCGCGTGGGTAGCAGACAAGGTGGTGCATAATTGAAAAGTGAGCAAATGGGCAATAGGCTTAGTAGCTACTTTTAAGATTTCCACGGAAAGTCAATTAGAATCTGCAGGATATCCCGTAATCTACATCTATCGATGTTTACAACTGTTTCTAGAAGAAACCGCATAAAAGCTGCAATAAAGTGAAACAATACGAACAACTCACTATGCGCACAATCTGAGATTTAAAGATTTCCAATAACTTCGTGCAGCACCAGGACTTGCCACACAATAGAGGGAGATAACAGTTTCGATACCCATTCTTCACTGAGTTACCGTTGAGTCCACTACTGTAGTAGATAGGCTCGCGGAAACTTAGATCAAATTTTTTGCTTGCACCAAATTGGTGCTGCGAAGAGCAGTTTCATGCACCTTTCTTCTTGTGCGTGAAGAACGACGCCTAGATTTCTCTACAGAGACAAAAATAACTGGTGCAAAGATTTTGCTTGCTTCCAGCAGACACTACCGCAAGCGGTGCGACGAGCATAAACCATCCTCGCCGTCTGTCTCTTCACTGGCGCAGCTAGCGGGTGACGGATCGCAAGGATGTAGTAATGTAGATCTAGAGCACTGACTGGTTTAGAACAATAAGAAAA
>NW_004797487.1:334039-338289 GCF_000002075.1 Aplysia californica | reverse complement strand
AGTTTGGTCTCTTTATGATGAACGATACACGAACACTCTCAAAGTTCTGACGCGAACGGGTGGATTACACCCAGTTGTCAGGGATAGGGTTGAACATTCAGAATTCCTTTCCTTGGTTTTATAAAACAGATATAAAGTTTAGTAGACTAAAATAATCATGCTTAAAAGTCTGCTTTCCCCCCTGTCACGGTAAGTAGTAAAATAATACTGTACATATTTTACTTTGAAATTAGCATTTTCTTCTTTTTAGACAAACACAAGCGCGCGCACACACACACACTGTAATAAAATGCAAGTTAATTTATGCATAATTACCCCACCCTTCCTTTTAGACCTGCATTTTCTTCATTTTTTGTCTGTAGCCATTTATAATTCACTGATATATAGCAGATTAAGGCTTTCTAAAATTGCTGTTGCTTAAATTAATCATTAGTTAAAATAAAGACAATGTATTTTGCACTATAAGAACTTACTTTTAGCCACCAAAAATTCCAAACTGTGTCGACATTTTTAAAAAAATAAAAAAATCCGATTTAAATTTAAAAAATCTTCACAATGCACCGTAAAGTCTGTTTGGTGATATCCAAATCGTGATTGCTTTTCAAATAAGACAAAAGTGTTCTAAGTGTGACGTACTGGTTATCACCTAACATCTTTCCAATTGCGCGTCCCACGAGATCTCTGTCAAAGGTATCAAATTTAATAGGTCGGCCTCTCTTTGTCACCTCGACGTCTTCGGTTGCATCAAAGTCCTGTCACTGAAATCAAGCAAAAGTTTAGTTCTGCTAAATGGATCAGAAATGGAACGATTTAGACGACCGCGATTTTTCTCACAAGTGAAATAGTTATATACTTTCAGAGCAATGTTCTTGTGAGTAAAGAAATTCAGTTTTAGCTTAGACTTCATCTTCATCACAATATGATATTCAACAAGTTAATAATTCAAAATATTAAAACCACACAGCCCAAATGGATTTTTTTTAAAGCGTAGGCTTACACGCCCATAACTCTTGATAATGACTGACAGATCACAGTACCGTTCTCTTGTTCATAGGGCGGACACATGTGTTTGTGGGTGACAAAAGTGATTGTTTACGTAGATCTAGATTAGCTAGAGAAAACAGCAGTTGTGAAAAAAAACACTACTCACGATTTTCATGACAGTTTTGACAATACACAGAGTCGCCAAAGCTGTAATAATGTTTAAATTTGTCAGAAAAGACAAATACATATTATGCTTTCCTCAAACGTTAAAAATGTATTATATCAGATGCGGGGCGAGGATTTAAAAAAATGAGGGGTCCAAAGTTGGTTTAGCCATGGCCATGGCAATCAAAGTTTTATGATGAATAATGCATATTATTATTATATTGCTTGCTTAAATAATACATTTATGTACATATAATATTCGTATAAGGGTGCTCTGGTTACACTGTCATTCCCAGATACTATAGCCTATATCTTTACTAATTCAATACAAGTTTTACAGTAATTATGAGTGAAAGTTGGACAAATTGTAAACCTCCTCAATTTTTTTTTAGATGAACCAACACATTCAACAACAATTTTGTTACAAGCTATAGGTTTGGTTTTTTTTGGTTCATAGACAGTTCTAATCAGACACCCCCCCCCTTCCTTTTTTTTCTCGTTCTCTCTCTCTCTCTCTCTCTCTCTCTCTCTCTCTCTCTCTCTCTCTCTCTTTCTTTTTCTCTCTCGTCTCTCTCTCTCACACAAACACACACACACACACACACACACACACACATAGGCCTACATACAAACACACACACACACACACACACACACACACACACACACATACACACACACACTCTCTCTCTCTCTTTCTTTCTCTCTCTCCTCTCTCTCTCTCTCTCTCTCTCTCTCTTTTACTTTTTCTCTCTCCATCTTACTCTCCTAGGCCTGCCCATAGAGGTATCTCCTTTTAAACTAGAGTCCGTACGAGGTCACGTGACATGGAAGCAATTGAGTTTGTTGGCGGCCATTTTTCAGTTGGCGAAAACGTTTGTTTACATGTGAGTGGGCGTGTCTCTGCTCTTACGTGTTTTATAGATTCTAACGTTATGTTTTAACCCAAAGTGATTCTCTTTAAAGTGCAAGCATGTGAAACCTCTAGATCTAGTCCCTTTCTGGATTAACCTGTCCTCAGAGAAATTCGCGCCCGCAACCCGCAAGTTGCGCGCGCAACTTTTGCCGTCAGCGCAACTTTCGCGCAACTTTTACCATTTTCGTGAATTCGCGAATTTTAGCCAATTTCCCGCAAAATTTGGGAAAATAATAAAAATTTCATTAAAAACACCGAAATTTTCTTCAACGACTAAAAATAACGACGCTTAGGGGGACAATTCGCTCCTTTGCACTACGGGGTGCCCGCCGCGCCGCCGCCCAGTGACCCGTACCGGGTCAGGTCGGGTCGGGACACAGAATTCTACACTTAAGTGTAGAATTCTGTGGGTCGGGATGATCGCCCGAGTCAGGTCGGGTCGGGATGATCGCCCGACTCGTCGCCTGAAAACAACGTGTTTGTTTTGAAACAACGAGTCAGGCGTGATCGACTTGTGCCACGATAGCCGCTTTGCACCATCAATCTGGCGAGCAAACCGACCCAATAGTCTTGTTTGGACTGAATCATCTTCTAGTTTAGCTACTAGATCTAGATCTATATCTAGAGTCTCAGTAAATCAATCGTAAACACGGTCGTCTGATTATTTAGCTTGCTTGGTTCCGTAGCACCAGGTAGATAGATCTAGTATTAAAATTTGTGAAAGACTTTAAAATAATCTTAGGCTAGGGAGGCTAGGTCTAGACAAGGATCGATTCATCCAGAAAACCCCTAAAGGGGACGTTCAAAGATATCATCTTACGCCTGGAAAAGGGGGGGGGGGAGCCTTTGACATAAAAATATGTCTTCTTTACAATAAAACGAGACCAGAAAGGATGGTGCAACACTGCTGTGTTTAACTTGTCAGTGTACTAACAGAGCCTCGAAAGGAACCCCTTTCATTTTACTGATATAACTAGTATAAGAATAAGATTGATACGAATTTTGACGGATTATATCCAGATTTATGTTTTTAAGAAAATATTCGAAAAGATTAAGAGCCTGGTCTGATCAAAGCCTACCTTTCAGTCAATTGATATCAAATCTAACCACTGCAATTTTGCCTCGTCTTTGTATTTAAATTACTTACTTAAACATAACAAAATCCAAGCTAGATCTACTAATCAATGACTTAACATATATTAAACATAGTAATATAACAGTATCATCAATCATAATTATTTTTATGGGATGATGAAGGATGGGAGCAGCCAAAGATAGGCTAGTGTCTAAAATGCATGATGTATAGTAGTATAGGATAGATATCTAAGCTACGATTAGTGACAAAGGAAACCATAGAGTGCGCTAGGTGCTGAGCTTGCTATATGCACAGCGTATAATATGTGTTTAGCACATTTTCTATTGCTCGAATGAATTTAAACTACTCATCACTGCTTCTGTCAGGCAGATCAGTGGTATCTGTTTTCTTTTATTACATCATCTATTTTTAGCTCATAATATGTCTTATAGGCACAAATAGTCACCCTGGGTTGTTTTTTAAATATAAAGAGCTATCAGCAAGGTTCTGGGCCATTAAAGTTAAGGTTGACTAGCAGCTAGATCTTTTTCACAATGGGCAGGTAATTTCTTTATCAAACAGTATACTTTTTAATGTTTTGTTTTATTGAATGTTGTCCAAAAACACAATTAGTAAAGGTTTTTGTTTCTGTTATCACTACACGGTGTAGAAAAACAATTGACCAGGCTACAAAACAACATTAACTTCACTTTTTTATCTTTAGGGAGTCCAGAGTTGTCACAGTTGTTTTACGAATGTCTAAAATTAGACTTACTTAAAACAGCAATAGAAGGAGCTTTAGTTTAAGTGCTGTAAATGGTCTATTTTAGTTCTTAAAATCAATATAAATCACCAAAGTTTAATACATACTGAATAAAGCACTACTTATTTGGTATACTGGGGGGGAAAAAATGAACGTAAGAATGAAAAATAGGCCTATAGTTTCCTGTTCAAATGTCACAAGGGAAAGTTTAACTCTATTGTTAAAATACTAGTAGTAAAAAACTAGAGAACCACAGGATTCCAAATTTGTTGGGTGAATTTGCTTTATGAAGAGCTTTAGCCTTCGCACACCTAATGGCAGAAAAACTCGGGGGGGGGGGGGGGGAG
>NW_004797487.1:327742-333670 GCF_000002075.1 Aplysia californica | reverse complement strand
GGGGGGGGGAGGGGCATAGTTTTTCAATGGGGGAGCAAAGAATACACCTGCCGTGATACTGCGTGTCGTAAGAGGCGACTAAAAGTGCAAAGGTCTGGTCGCCCGAAAAGTGCCAGTTTGCGGAGGGCCAACTACCCAACCCAATGAAAAACAGTGAGTTACAGAAACACGGACAAACACAGCTTTTTATTTTTCGATCTTGGGAGATGGAGGAGCTTCTGCATCAGCAGGAACAATGAAGCCGAATGGACTCTTCTGACCCAAAACCTTCTCTGTGGAACAAGTCTCTCCGGATTGCGTCATGGAATGTTCGCACCTTGTATGAAGCAGGAAAGAGTTCTCAAGTAGTACAAGAGATGAAGAGATACAGGCTGCACATACCAGGAGTCAGCGGAACACACTGGATACAGTCTGGACAGAAGCAGCTCAGCTCAACAACTATTGTGTTCTGGGAGAGAAAGACAAGTACCATGCGGAAGGAGTGGGAATCATTTTAACGTTTTAAGTAAGTATGCACAGAAGTCACTTAGAGGGTGGGAACCACACGGGGAAAGGATCATCATGGTTTCATTCACTACAAGGAGCAAGAGCATCAACATGAATATAGTCCAAATCTACGCCCCAACAAACGATGCTTCGGATGAAGACAAGGATGCCTTTTACAGCCAGCTCCAGGGGGTCTTCGACAAACTACCAAGGAAGGATTTCAACATTATAATGGGAGATGCCAATGCCAAGATTGGTCGGGACAACGTGGGGTATGAAAGAATTATGTGACAACATGGCTTGGGACAAATGAATGAGAACGGTGAGCGATTCGCAAATATATGTGCTTTCAACAGTTTTGTTATTGGAGGCTCTGTTTTTCCCCACAAGAGGATCCACAAGGCCGCATGGGTTTCGCCAGATGGAGTGACGGAGAACCAGATAGATCATTTTTGTATCTCTCGTAAGTTCAGGCGTTCACTGGAAGATGTTAAAGTACAGAGAGGGGCAGATGTTCGGTCGAATCATCATCTGCTGTTGGCAAAACTCAAGCTTCGACTAAAAAAGCACGGAACCAGCACACGAATCAAAAGAACGAAGTTCCAAGTAAGTCTCTTGGACGGACACAAGAAAGAAGAGTTTCAGCTGCAGCTGAGGAACAGATTACAACCTCTGGCTGATCTTGGCGGTTAGGACACGGAGGTGGATACACACTGGACCAAGATCAAAGAAGTCTTTACATCAACATGCCAAGAAGTACTCGGTGGGAAGAAATGGGAGCACAATGAATGGATTAGCCAAAACTTATTGGATTTAATTAGGATAAGAAGACAGCTGAAGGCAGAAGCGAATGCAAGTAGAACAAGGGGACCAAGAGCGGATGCATTTAGAGCAGTACATGACAACAGCTAAAGATGTCAAGAAATCAATAAGAAAAGACAAGGAGGGATTCATTAACAGGCTAGCAGAGAAGGCAGAGGAAGCAGCGATAGGAGGGCACATGCGAATCCTTTACCAGACCACAAGGACACTTGCTGGAAAATATGGGAAACCAACCTGAAGTTCCTGTAAAGCATTTTTTTAAAGGAAGCTCAGTCTAAACGATGGGTAGAGCATTTCAACAGTCTCCTGAACAGACAACCACCGAGTTATCCACCAAACATACTGCCAGCAAAAAATGAGTTACCTATCTGCTGTGATGCTCCATTAAAACAAGAGATTCTGGATGCCATTAAGAAGCTGAACAAAGGTAAAGCGGCCGGTCCCGACCAGATTCCACCTGAATCCCTAAAAGCAGATGCTAATGTGATGGCAGACATCCTGCTCCCACTGTTTACCAGGATCTGGAATGAGAGCAAGTTTCCAAAGGATTGGAAAGAAGGACACCTCGTGAAGCTTCCAAAAAAAGGGGGATCTCAGCAACTGCAGCAACTACAGAGGGATCACTCTTCTCTCAATACCAGGTAAGGTCTTTAACAGAATCATTCTGGAGAGAATAAAGACAGAAACGGATCCAAGACTACGGGATGAACTGGCCGGTTTCCGGAAAAATCGCTCAACCACCGACCAGATTGCCACGCTGAGGATTATTGTGGAACAGTCCCAGGAGTGAAACTCCCAGCTGATTGTCAACTTCCTTGACTACTATGAGAAGGCCTTTGACAGTATAGACCGAGCGACACTATGGAAGATAATGAGACACCACGGAATTCCACAGAAGTTGGTGAACCTCACCAAGAGCATGTACGAAGGGACAAGTTGCAGGGTTGTACATGATGGCCAGCTCACTGACAGCTTTGACATCAAGACTGGTGTGAAACAGAGATGCTTACTATCACCGTTCCTCTTCATATTGGCAATTGACTGGCTGATGAAGAAAACCACCAGAGGACACAGAAATGGTATACGGTGAACACCATGGACACAGTTGGACGATCTGGATTTTGCAGACGACCTGGCGCTTCTGTCGCACACACAGGAACAGATGCAGGCAAAGACTTCAGTATTAAACAGCCTATCCGAGTCTGTTGGATTGAGGATCCACCCCGGAAAGTCAAAGGTCCTAAGGACAGATGCACAATAGAAGGAAAGTCCCTAGAAAACGTTGAATCCTTCTGTTATCTTGGGAGTATAATTGACAGAGAGGGAGGAACAGGTGCTGAAATAAAGTCCCGCATTGGAAAAGCACATGCTGCTTTCATATAGGATTTTGAAGACCAGAGATATCTCACTTCGAACAAAGCTGGGGATTTTCAATTCAAACGTGAAGTCGGTCTTGTTGTATGGATGTGAGGCATGGAACGCATCACAGACTTGCATAAAGAGGATCCAGGTTTTCTTGAACAGGTGTCTATGAATGTTACTGAGGATCAGATGGACAGACAGGGTCATCAATGTGGAAGTGTTAAGGAAAACAAGACAGATCTCAGTCAGAGATGAGGTAGGAAGGAGGCGGTGGCGATGGATTGGACATACTCTCGGGAAGTCAGGCAGCTGCTTAACGAAGAAAGTTTTGGATTTCAACCCACAGGGCAAGAGATCAAGGGGAAGACCTCGTGAAACGTGGAGAAAAATCACAGAAATCGATGAACAGAAAAGTGGGAAGACATGGAATAACACCAAGAGGCTAGCCCAGGATAGAGAAAAGTGGAAGGTGTTTGTCCGTGGCCTATACCCTGGTGCAGGGTGAGAAAGGCAATGATGATGATTTAGGTCCTGAGCTAGTGGTTACACGCCTCCAATTACTTTGTTCTTTCATTATCTCTTGTTTTGGTAACAACTTCAGAATTATACTCCCTGAAATTGAGATTACATCTTGTTTATTACCAGGTGCTTTGTAATTTTGCAGCTGTCATCTTCAATTTTCAATGGCCAATAGTACAATGGATAAAGTCAATCTTGCTCAAACTCAACACTTTTTTTCTGTCCGGGGTGTTGACTTTATCAGAATTCCACTGTAACTTGTTTTATTTGTAATTAAGGCGCTTTTGTCATTGACATGAGTCTCAATTTTTTCCTTATTAGTTAGAAAGAGAGTATGCTATATTTTGCTTGAATGAATTAGATGTACATTTGTACTCTAATTAGGCAGCGTGATGAAATCAGGCGCTCGTCAAAATAATGAAAGGGAAAAAACTGTCATTCTTCCGCAGGTCTGGGAACTTTTATTGAATTTTCGTCTTTACGCTAAACACCTTTTACTTTTACGTCCATATAATAACACATTTCCATGCGAATTTTACTGAAAAACGTTCATTACATGAGGCTCTCAAGCTATTGAAGTTATCAAACTTTGGCGGCCGTTTTCTCACTAAATTTACCTCTGAAATCAGGTGACCTTCATCTCCTTTAATCGCAAATATTTCGACTTTGTTTTAATAAAAAGGAAGGCAAATGGACAGGCTTTAAGATGGTACAGTGAAATCCTGTTATAACGAGAGGGAGGGGACCGGAGCAAAAGGTCCGTTATAGAAGGATTCTCGCTATAAGCGATCCAGTAATAAATTCAAGGGAAACTGTAAAGTAGGCCTAATCAATGATTTTGGTGTCCTGTTTATTTCCTTTTGCTATCTCCCCTGATGATGATTTTGTTTCAATATGACCTCTAGGTCTTACTTGATCAAAAATCGAATCAATCTTCTTTCTCTAGTGCTAGATCTAGCGATGTGGACTGACAGCTCGGAGTTGGCGATCAGAAAGAAAGGGTTCTGGGCTAACTCACCCGCTGTGTTTTCCCCCACCCCACTCCACCCTGTGGTGCATTCTGTCTGCTTGCGCACATCACACATTTGCTCTATCCATCACATTGCTGTGACCTCTCCATCCCCACATTTCAGAAGTGAGAGGCATGGTAGGCCTTGATAATATAAACTAAGCTTACGCTGGCCTATCACGCGATGCGTTCTGCTTGTCTGCGCATGCCACACCCTCCCTACTCAGTTGCTCTGGCCTTCATTGTTGACGCACATGGGCTCCCCTATTCTTTGTTTCGCAAGATCACCAACAAGTTTCTCAACTGGCGAGGTTTTGCATATGTATAATTGGCCTATGAACTGTGCACAGCAGCAGGAATATTCCGCTATTACCGACTCGCTTGTTTGTCTGATAGCGCTATAGCAGTATTTTATTTACAAAGGTAAAGAGGAGAAAAAAACGGGGTTTTAGAATAGTGTCTTTATAACAGACTTCTCGTTTTTTCCGGACTCGTTATAAGTGGACTCCACTGTATCAATAACTCCGTATGCCTCAAAACTGACAAGCGCCTGATCCCGCTATGTCGTGACACCTATTATTGTTTAGTGCATATTATTATTATTATGTGCACGTATGTGTGTATGTATGTTTTTTTATGAATAGTATGCAATGCGCATAGAACAATGACTGTTTTACGGATTTGCGCGATATAAATGTCACATTATTTTTTATCATTACAAGCGAACAATGTAATAAAATAATTATTACTGGTTGGGGTGGGGTGAGGAGGGGGGGGGGAGGGGGGGGGGGGGACAAATCTGCCCCGTAGGATTATGCGATTGTGCGGGCAAATCTGCCCCATAGGATTATGCGATTGTGCGGCCGCGTTTTTTCGCGTAATTCTGCAACATTTGCATAATTTTGGATTATCCGCGTTTTTTCACGTTTTTTTCCCTTTTTTTCACAAAGCAGTTATTATTAACGCCTCGCCATGTGACTAAAGGGAAGTAATCACTGTAATAAGTCTCATTTAATTGAAAAGTTGGTTATTTCCCTTGTTAGAAAATCTTGCCTGTTATGGGTTGTGATTTTGTTCCTTGAGCATGTTCCATTTTTCAATCCATCAAAAGTTGTTGTTCTCATGTCTGCTGATGTTTCATGTTCGACAGGTGTCCAGCATCAGAGGTCCAGACGTCGTTTTAAAAAATTGTTTAAAAAACATTTTTCTCTCCTCTATAGCTAGAAATCTAGATCAACAGCTGAAAGTTACAGAGATTATTATTTTTTGTTGGTTTTTAAAAAAATTTTTTTTTTTACTGATGTGCATTGTTTTCTTTTCCAAATACACAACAAATTACTGATGCTGATATGTTCTGTTTTCAATTTTCCTGTACATAAAACATGAAAATCATGAAACTTCGTGTTGAAAAAGTGCAAAACATGTCGCGAATGGTGTTACGGTAACTTGCATAATTTTTGTATAATTATAATTTTGTTTTTTTGTGCATAATTTGGCCTTCTAAATTTGCATAATTCTACGGGGACAGGCAAATGTCAGAAAAGTGTAAGAAAGGGGGGGTCAAAAAGTCCCAAAAAAGGTGTAAGATTATAAGATTATATTTGAACCGCCCCTTAGAGTGTAATGCATGCACCTTCAGCATTGGGCTACGGTCACAATTGTACAAGTGACTGTAAAAACTGGAATGTAGCAATGTATGTGGAGTGATCGCATCGATTTGTGCAGTGTTG
>NW_004797487.1:327053-327642 GCF_000002075.1 Aplysia californica | reverse complement strand
GGATTGGACATACTCTCAGGAATCAGGAAGTCAGGCAGCTGCATATAACGAAGAAAGTTTTGGATTGGAACCCACTGGGCAAGAGATCAAGGGGAAGACCTTGTGGAACCTGGAGAAGAATCACAGAAAAGTGGGAAGACATGGAATAACATCAAGAGGCTAGCCCAGGATAGAGAAAAGTGGAAGGTGTTTGTCTGTGGTCTATACCCTGGTGCAGGGTGAGAAAGGCAATGATGATGCTTTGGTCCTGAGCTAGTGGTGTAGACGCCTCCAAATGGACAGGCTTTAGAAGATGATATCAATAAATCCATATGCCTCAAAACTGACAAGCACCTGATCCCACCATGTCGTGACACCTATTATTTTTTATTTTTAGTGCATATTATTATTGTGTGCACGTATGTGTGTGTATGTATGTTTTTTATTAATAGTATTCAATGTGCATAGAGCAATGACTGTTTTACGGATTTGCGCGATATAAATGTCACATTATTTTTATCATTATAAGCGAACAATATAATAAAATTTAGGGGGGCAAATGTAAGAAAAGTGTAAGTGTGTGTGTGTGTGTGTGTGTGTTTGTGCGTGT
>NW_004797487.1:323725-326953 GCF_000002075.1 Aplysia californica | reverse complement strand
TTGTGTGATCAACTTTTACTTCAACGAATTGACCTATATATGTTCTTCATTTCTTCCTGGTGAAACTAGCTCCAAAGCTAATGATGTCTTCAGTCCTAATACTGGACATGTGCTTTCTTGTGTGATGAACACGGGGTGGTGAACTGTTTGCTTTCCTACTTCAAAGTTAATGTTAGCTGTCCCAATTTGCTGAACAGACTGACATCCAAAAGCCTTCAGTTCAACCTTTGATGGATTTAATTTGGGTTTTCTCTTCAACAAGTTCCAGATTTCTGCTGGCAGAACATTTGTTTCCGCGCCTGTGTCTACCTTCATTTTGACTATCTGGCCTTGGAGGCCTACTTTTACATACGCAAGCCAACTATTTCCGGACTTGTTCTCTATAATACCTATCCAGAAGTTCTGGACAACTTCGTCATCGTCAACCTCATCTGACCTTTCATTTTCAATCACATGCATTGATCTCCTAGATGAGTTTGACTTCCATGCTGCTGCTGCTTTATTTTGTCCTGTAGAAAAGCATTGAGATGCAAAGTGGTTTTGTTTTGAACATTTGTGGCATGTCTTCCCATATGCTGGGCACTGTTGTCGCAGTTGACTTAGTCCGCATGCTTTACAGTTAATCTTGTCTCGTTCTCTTCTCGTGACCGGTCAATGGACCTGCGGGCATTCGCATCATAAATAAATGCGACACCGTGTGAGAAAATACCGCCTTTGGTGGGAGTAACGGCGTTGCGAAGTATAGGACTACGGAACAGGGGAGTGGATTATTGATTTTTTGTATTAAGATACACTCGGGAGGGGGGGGGGGGGGGGGTTGGCGAAGGCAACACCAGAGGACAAAAACTTAGAAGCAAATTTCAGAATTTTGATTAGAGCTTTCTGCAAAGCGCGCGTTGGTGCAGGCCGAGTGCGGAATGGGGACCCTTCATTCTTTGCAAGTCTGTGTTATTGAAATAAAGTGTTCGCGTTTCATTGGATGGGTAATAGTAAATTATACCTACGGTGTATGTTGTAGCTTTCGGTTCAAGGCTGGCAGATTTTCAATGTCACTGCATCTTGCCCGCTCACAGTTGTTTCAACTCTCACAGTGCTACTTGAGCCACAGCAATAATTTTAGTCTGGCAGTTCAAAACATGAATCATGTAACCCCGACTGGTTGTTGATAGTCGAAATTCTTGTTCTAGGCCCTTCCGAACGCTCAAAGCAGGATTGATTGTAATAATGAGAGGAAAATATTATAATATACTGAAATACTTAAGTCAAACAAGACCCCAGTACATGTACGACACTGAACACTGACATGTTGTTGACTGGATACAAGTATATTGTACGTGTACGCTTGTGTGCTCCTTTTTTCGAGCTGATGAGTTGGTAAATTTTTTTCATAAAATATTGCTGGACACCCTGAACATTTTACTATTACCGGTTTGTCGGTCTTTCGTGGGGAATACACCCCCTGAAAATACACATTTACGAACGTGTACGAAGGGACAAGTTGCAGGGTTGGACATGATGGCCAACTCACTGACAGCTTTGACATCAAGACTGGTGTGAGACAGGGATGCTTACTTTACTATCACCGTTCCTCTTCATATTGGCAATCGACTGGCTGATGAAGGAAACCACCAGAGGACACAGAAATGGTATACAGTGGACACCATGGACACAGTTGGACGATCTGGATTTTGCAGACGACTTGGCACTTCTGTCGCACACCCAGGAACAGATGCAAGCAAAGACTTGCAGTATTAAACAGCCTTTCGGAGTCTGTTGGATTGAGAATCCACCCCGGAAAGTCAAAGGTCCTAAGGACAGATTCACAACGAAAGGAGCAGGTCACAATGGAAGGAAAGTCCCTAGAAAACGTTGAATCCTTCTGTTATCTTGGGAGCATAATTGACAAAGAGGGAGGAACAGGTGCTTGCTGAAATAAAGTTCCGCCATTGGAAAAGCACAGGCTGCTTTCATATAGGATTTGGAAGACCAGAGATTCAATGTATCTCTCTTCGAACAAAGCTGAGGATTTTCAATTCAAACGTGAAGTCGGTCCTGTTGTATGGATGTGAGGCATGGAACGCATCACAGACTTGCATAAAGAGAATCCAGGTTTTCTTGAACAGGTGTCTAAGAAAGTTACTGAGGATCAGATGGACAGACAGGGTCACCAATGTGGAAGTGTTAAGGAAAACAAGACAGATCCCAGTCAGAGATGAGGTAGGAAGAAGGCGGTGGCGATGGATTGGACATACTCTCAGGAATCAGGAAGTCAGGCAGCTGCATATAACGAAGAAAGTTTTGGATTGGAACCCACTGGGCAAGAGATCAAGGGGAAGACCTTGTGGAACCTGGAGAAGAATCACAGAAAAGTGGGAAGACATGGAATAACATCAAGAGGCTAGCCCAGGATAGAGAAAAGTGGAAGGTGTTTGTCCGTGGCCTATACCCTGGTGCAGGGTGAGAAAGGCAATGATGATGATTTGGTCCTGAGCTAGTGGTGTACACGCCTCCAAATGGACAGGCTTTAAGATGATATCAATAAATCCGTATGCCTCAAAACTGACAAGCACCTGATCCCACCATGTCGTGACACCTATTATTTTTTATTTTTAGTGCATATTATTATTGTGTGCACGTATGTGTGTGTATGTATGTTTTTTATTAATAGTATTCAATGTGCATAGAGCAATGACTGTTTTACGGATTTGCGCGATATAAATGTCACATTATTTTTATCATTATAAGCGAACAATATAATAAAATTTAGGGGGGCAAATGTAAGAAAAGTGTAAGAAAGGGGGGGGGGGGAAAAAAGTCCCAAAAAAGGTGTAAGATTATAAGATTATATTTGAACAGCCCCTTAGAGTGTAGTGTAATGTGTGCACCTTCAGCATTGGGCTACGGTCACAATTGTACAAGTGACTGTAAAAACTGGAATGTAGCAATGTATGTGGAGTGATCGCATCGATTTGTGCAGTGTTGGCTGCCCTTGATACTTCTCTTTTTACAGAACTGACAGGCAAACGGTCTGGACTGAGAAGATTCCTACATGATCCTACAAGATATGAGAAATATCTCCGACGAGTTTTGATTTGCTGGTTCATAACAGATAATATAGATTTGTCACTGTTGCGACCAAAATCGGGAAACACAAATGAACGCCTTAGTGAACATTCGTACAACTGTAGTCCAATTTTTTTGCGAAATAGAAAAGCAGCCGAGCCATCA
>NW_004797487.1:321351-322574 GCF_000002075.1 Aplysia californica | reverse complement strand
GGGCTGTCTATGGACAAAAAAATCAAAACTAGTTGTCTTGCCGAGTAAGAGAGAGAGAGGGGAGAGAGAGAGAGAGAGAGAGAACGAGAAAATAGAGAAAGTAGACGTATATTATGTTTGGAATGGAGGTAGTATAATTTACATTTGCGTAGTAATATCTGAAAGAATATTGGAGCCAAACTCAGTTCTTCCGCTTGCGTCGACGAAGCGTTGAATCGCTACTCATCAGATGCTCGTAGCTGCGATGCAATTGATGTGACAATTGCGAAAACTTGAGACTGGAGATAAACGTGTATACAGCGACTGCCCCTCGGTATCTGCGTCCAAATCTTTTCCAATGCGCAGGTCAGATAAAATTTACTGGAGCTAAAAATGAAGCTCATCACCGTTAATCCTTTCTTTGGAAAAAGAAAAAGCCCATGCTTTTGGGATGTTCCAGTAAACGGACACGTGTTATTTGTAAATGAAAAAAATTGCTTTCCAAACTTTCTGAGCTGTAAAGTCATAAAACAAGACAATGAAAATAACATTAGGACCCTACCCTCAAGGTTGTCAAACATCTGTCAATTTTTTTTTCATCCTTTGCTATCTGTCTGTCTGTAGTCTGTTTGGTTTGGTTTGTCTGTCTGTCGGAGGACCACTGTGCAAGTTGCGCACGTTAAAGATCCCTTGGTGGTCCAAAAGTCGATAAAGGTTTGCTTCGGCTGCCACCTGAGCAAATTTGAAAATTAATTCCCACCAATCTGAAAATGTTTAATGTGTCCCGCCTGCTCACCTATTGGCCTAATGCAGTTGTGAACACCGTAAAACACTTACAAAAAAGAAAACAACAACTAAAAAAAACACACAAAACAAAACCCAAAAAAAAAGGCAAACACCAAAGAGAACGTGTTAAAACATTAGTTTGCCGTGGCCTTTATGTAGTATGTGCTTTTAGATTCTGTTGGTCATCCAACTTTTAGACCCGTGTGCAAAGATCTCATTGAACAGTGCGATTTCATTTTACATTGTTTTAACCGCCATCAGGCGAAAGTGAATATGTAATTGTTTTTTATCAGCGAGTCGCCTCCGTGGGCTTCTTCAAGTACAATGTATCTCCGTGTGATTTCTTTTTCGTCCGAGAAATTCTCAACAGTCTCTCATAGCCATGTCCAGTGCAAAGCTATCGTTCAGGGAAATCAAAAGACGTACAAAACACACACACACGCACACACACACACACA
>NW_004797487.1:300426-319812 GCF_000002075.1 Aplysia californica | reverse complement strand
TATTTTTATTAGAGGTTGTACGGCATTCGCAACTGCATACGGTCATATGAGCGGCAGAAGATTAGACGTGTTACAAGAGAGTAACAAAGGGGGCTCTCGTGGCCTAGAGGTTAAGGCTAAGGTATTGGCCTCTCATTCAAAGGTCCCGGGTTCGAATCCGAGTAGCGACCGAAAAATTTTCTTCTCTAAAATTGTCTCCTTTCACCTCCTTTCCTGCTCTCTAGCAATGTTCTGTTGTCTGCTTTCAATTCCACTTTCTGCCCCCACCCCGTCACCTCCTTTGCCCCCTCAGCGTCATACAAGAATGAATTTTGACGAAAGAGTTCGATTGATTTTTCGCACATTGCAGTTGAAAACTCAATTGTGCTCCCTAGTAGCGGTAAACAAAGCAAACGGCAAGACTCTTAATCTACAATCAATCCCCGCTTGCAACGCAGCAGAAAAACGCACCAACACAACTACTAGGGCTAGCGTGTCGACACTTAGATCCTACACCTATGTTTATAGAATAGATCTATCCATAAAGGTATGTCCTTTATGTTCTACAATCGGAAAGATCGGCGCCGAGCAAATATGTCGCCGATACGCCGAAACATATTCGGTGGCTTCTTTGTCCTCGCCTTTATCAAGAAGCCGGAATGCAATATCTTTCATCTTCAGATAAAACTTTTTTAAGAACATTATCCACTGAATGAGGATATTTGCAAAAAGTAAATGTTCCTCGGAGTTCATTGATTCTATGAACCCAATATCAACTGGAAATTTGACATCGTCGTTTTAACTAATGCAGCAACATCAGCTTCACAGAGCAATGAGAAACGGATGAGGGGAGGAGGGCGAATCCACTCTGTCGCTTCAGGCCCCGTCCCTTTCGCCACTGTAGCGCACGCAACTCATTTGTTGTTGATTAAAAATAACATTCGCCAAAAAAAAACAAAGGCGAGGCGGATACCCCCCAAAAAGGTGAGGAAGGTGAATCCACTGTTTGCACCATTAACATGCTTCGTTTGTGATCAAATTTCTTTTTTGCACTTATGAATTGATGAAATAAATGTATGTCAAAAACGGAACAATTTGAGTTGCCGGTTTTTATTTTTGTGCACTTTTGCAAGGAGTCTTTAACCTTTCGTGAATACTGTATGTGAAAAAGAAGCAAAAAGAGGCTCTGGTCCAAAAAGTGGCTTCTCCAAAAGTGTATACACGTCAGGGGGCTCTAGCGGCCTAGAGGTTACGGTGTTTGCCTAACATTCATCAAAGGTCCGAATCCGGGTAGCGACCGAAACATTTTCTTCTCTAAAATTGTCTCCTTTTACCTCCTGTCCTGCTCTCTAGCAGTATTCTGCCGTCTGCTTTCGTCTCCACTTTCTGCCCCCACCCCCTCACCTCCTTTGCCCCCTCCTCTGGGCTCCTGACTCTCTCTGCAGCCTATCTACTGCTACTCATTGGCTCCTTCTCTTTCAACCACACCCCTAATCTTCTGGTAGGAAAGATCTACACCTAGCTTTCTTTGAAAAGGGCGAAAAATCTCCCAGGTCTCCTGTGCAAATTGCGCACGTTCAAGATCCCTTGATGGTCTAAAATCTATAATAGTAGGCTTCGGCCGCCACCCGGGGAAAATTCAGAATCTACTTCCAACTGAAAATATTTAATGCGTCCCGCGTGCTCGTATGACCCAATGCAGTTGTGAGCGCCGTAAAACACCTACAAAAAAAACAACCAATATATTTTTTTTAAAGCAGTAAAAAAAACACATGTCAACTTCCTTCGTGATTATTCTTGTAAAGACACTGTTCCTATCGACATATGCATCAAAGTTTTACGCGAAACTAACTCTTATATTGTTTGTGATTGAGCTAAACTCGCCCAAAAAAGTCAAGGAACAGCTTGTGTTTTCACCTGTCAAATTTAAACTTCAATATCTCACAAACTCGTTAAGATCAGTCAACCAAACTAAGCACACGCACTGTCGACTAGACACAGTTTGCCTGTATAGCAAATTTGCCCGCACCAGCTTCACAGTGACGGCGCAGGGCATTCTGAAACACAGTCGAAATCATGAAAAATGGGCTAAATTTCTCTGCTTCAGCAATATTGGCATAGGGACTGTTAGCTAAAACTAAGTTTGGCACGTGCTAAACAGATGTCTTAGCTGTGATTATTGCTCCCTTACATCCCTTTATAAGGCAGCGATTTTGGGCCACGTTTCATTACAACACGATGGTCCAACGACGCTCGCTGCCTAACGTCGACAGAGGACGAGTCCTTGCCTGGCTCCAAGATGGCTCAACGTTCCCAATTGTTGCACATCGACTTGGGGTATCCCCATCAGTCATATGGAGGCTGCAATAACGATGACGAGCGACCGGAAGGGTCCAGGACAGGTCTCAACCAGGGTGCCATGTTTGACCAACGACAGCATCGACCGGTTCATCGTCAGACAGGCCGTGACGTCACGAACCACTACTGAAAACGGCACCAGGGACCAACTACGGGTGACTGCCAATGTCCACGAGAGCGAGGAGACGGTAAGGAACTGTATCCGTAGAGCCAAATTCGCTTCTCGTGTCCCTTCCAGGCGCCCAAAGCACACGCTGCACCACACAGCGGCTGATCGGGCGTGGTCTGCTCGCCATTCAAAGTGGACACAATGTCAGTGGGACCTGGTAGTCTTCTCGGACAAATCCAGATTCAACCTGCTGCATCCAGACAGGCGAGCCCACGTCTGGAGGCGCCGAGGAGAGCTGTTCCACCCTGAGTGCATCCAGCAGGTGGCGCCCTACGGTGGAGGGCCTGTTCTGGTGTGGGGATGCTTCTCGGCTCATCACAAGACCCCCTGTACCATATACAGGGCGATTTGACCGCGGCAAGGTACAGGAAGGAAATCCTGCGTCCCACTTGCTGTTTCTCTACTGCAACAGATTGAACCCCAGGCTGTACAGCAGGACGACAACGCCACGCCACATCGCGCACGCATCGTTGGGGACTTCCTTCAGCAGCGAGCTGTCACCCACATGGACTGACCAGCTTGTAGTCCGGATTTGAACCCAAAAGAGAACATTTGGGATCCCATTGACCGGTGGATAAGAGACAAGCACCCTCCTGCGCTAAACCTTAAGCAACTCTTGGCTACTTCGTCCAGGAGGGGCAGAACCTACTGCAACAAGTCCTCCGAAGGCATGTCCTGTCCATACGTCGACGCTGTGCCGTGTGTTTGATCAAACGGGGTGGTTACACCCACTATTGACCATGTTCATGAAGAACTATCGCTGTTCAGATTTTTGAAATCCGACCAGTGTGACTTAAACTCATTTTACATGAACTTCTCGTTTTTGTTGAAATCTGAAATTGTACACACTTAATCTAAAGAGTCGAAAGCAACTTTTTGGAAAAAATGAATAAATTTGGTTAAACTGCTCTTCAGTTATCTTTCTTTGAATTTTTGTTCCTTGACTTTTCTGTGCGAGTTTATTTGTTACTGTACACTTTGCACCAAAACTTTTCCATAGTCATTTTTTTTTTTGGTCTTATAAGAGCCAAGGTCAACATACTCCGCTTTCGTACGCTTACTTACTCACAAAGTGCGTATGGAAGCGTTCAACCTTTTATTTCTATATTATCTGGGCCCACTGCGGACGACACGCTTCCTCACTGTTTTGTTTTTTTCGTTTGACATGCTGATTTAAGAATAGTCAATAAAGTTTACAAGTTTACATCATTGTTACCTATTGAATCTGTTATTCTGAATTTCAATAGTCGTTTTGTTATTTGTTTATTTCTGCTCCCCTTTTTCAAAGTAAATAGACGTGCCTGAAAAGAACACGCTCTTTGGGAAGCACAGAGTGGGCTTTTACTTAAATGACGGATAGGGTATAGACCATTTGTATAGAAGAAGAAGAAGAAGAAGAAGAAGAAGAAGAAGAAGAAGAAGAAGAAGAAGAGGAAGAAGAAGAAGAAGAAGAAGGAGGAGAAGGAGGAGGAGGAGGAGGAGGAGGAGGAGAAGGAGAACAACAGCAACAACAACAACAACAACAACAACAGAAGCAGCAAGCAGCAACAGCAGCAGCAGCAACATCTCACATCAGTTGTCAACCTTTCAGTTGGTGAAATGGCCTTCCTCCAGTTCGTATTCTGTTTTTAAATATATAATGTAGTCCACATAATTCCAAAAGGCTTTGAAAGCTTGCCTTCGTCATACGAAAATATGCTGAGCATGTTTTGTTATCATCAAGAATTTGGTGCAACATTCTAAATTCTCCTGTTTTGCCTCGTTCTTTGCCTGTGGGATGCATCCAGAATCGGCGGTGACCTTACATATACCTCCTCTTCAACCACCACCATAAAAAAAATCATTCTTCTTTGTTAACACCATTTCTCTAGATCTAGGTCTGGTGCAGAAAAAAAAATTACCTTACGTGTGAGGACGCTGTGGACATAGGCTAGCCGATACGTTAACGTTCGTACTTTGTGATGAAGCGTGCTGAAGCGTGAGTGCTGACGCTGTGGACCCCGGCTCTAATTCAACAAAGTCTAAAACTCTTGAGCACGTTGCCATTTTCTTTCCTTACTCTGCACACTGGCCTCAAGGAGGTTTCAGGCGAGGACAGAATTCAGACAGGCCTTGTTTAGTCCTTGTACAGGTAGAGGATTTGTTTTGATTTCGGACAGGGCTTGGCCCGTGCTGGGCCTCCGCTAGGCCTATGTGAGGTCTGGGCAGTCCAAGTGAGATCAGGCCTCGAGGACAGCGTGTGTCGTGTGTGGTCAGCATTAGTGCAAAGAGTACAGTAATATTATACAGTCTACTGGAATATTATTAATATAACCCCTCCTCCTCCTCCTCCTCCTCCTCCTCCTCCTCCTCCTCCTCCTCCTCCTCCTCCTCCTCCTCCTCCTCCTCCTCCTCCTTCTTCTTCTTCTTCTTCTTCTTTTTCTTCTTCTTCTTCTTCTTCTTCTTCTTTTTCTTCTTCTTCTTCTTCTTCTTCTTCTTCTTTTTCTTCGGATGCAAGCAGAATGGGCACTGCTTGGACGCTGCTTGAACGCCAGTTGGACGCTGCTTGTAACCCCAAAAGGGGCAGCGAGGGGTGAGCAAGTTGCGAGCGAGCATGTGGCCCTAGAAGAGACAGGATGGAAGCCTGTCCCGGGCTGCTTCTCCCAGAATATTCATTAGTTATTTTGTCATCGGACAGGATGGACGAAGAAGGAATCCGTCAGTTAATGATTTTGTATTGGTTAAGAAAACGAGGTTGAAACAGAAGCCGTTACTGGGTCCACAACATTCACCAGCGCCCTTCCACATATGGGTAAATATTATCACTAATACTAATATGGAACAAGTCCGTTCAGATGATGAAAAATGTTTGTCGTATATAAGATAAAATCCTCCACTTTTAAGCTACTCCTTGTCAAAGTTGGACTACCTCTAGACAAAAGAACTACCAACTTTCAAAAGCCATTGTCACCAGAGGAACGCCTGGTCATCACGTTAAGGTAATGTATGAATTAATAAAGGCGTTTGTACCCATTCCACCGACTAATTTTCGGGTTCACATCAGAGTTGTTTAAGGAAACATAAGATGTATCACAAAAAGAAACATAGAGTATAGATAAACAATTCAATTGGTTTGAAAGTGTGTGTATTCTCTTGTGGATAACGTGGTTTAAAAAATAAACAATAACTGTTACAAAAGAAAAGCGCGCGACGATGAAGAAACAGAAAACAACAACAAATACGGTACAGTTGAAAAGCAATAAATATTGGAATTTTGAAAGTTGATGTTTATTAACATTAAGTAGCTGTATAGTTTGTAAACTTGCGAAGAGATAGGCCTACTTTCTTTGACCAGATAAGTAATATCCAAGTGTTCCAATATAAAAAAGATGAATTTAAAAAATTATAAAACTCAATTCAACTTTAATAAAAGTTGTTTTTTTCCAATCTTGGAAAACAATTCAATAAAAGACAAACATGTACTCAACCATCCATTGCACTTTTGGTTATCATAATGATTATGAAATTGATTGCCTGACTTAATTGAACAACAGTTGTAATGACAGATACACAATGCTCCTCTTAAATAAAGAGCTAACTTTTCCTTCCAGGGGAAAATACTTTTTTTTCAACTACATAAAGAAAAGAAACACTTGTTGTTAATACTGCTGATATTGTGATGTACTGACGTTGTGGCCTGAAAGGAGCAAGAAAATTAGTGCAGGGCTAAAACACAAGGCTCTACGTTTTTTTTTTTGCGCCCAGGAAGCGTCTGTGGGGAGAGGGAGTGGCGCGAAAGTTGCTTCCACGCTGTATTCAGTAACGCATTTGTTGTTGTCTAAATTTTGGTCGCTTCAAAATGGGACCTCCAACCAAGCAGCTTCAAGTGGCTGTGGCATCTAGGCAGGGTCCGCTCTGCCTGCAAAGTTCTTCTTCTTTTTCTTCTTTTTTTTCTTCTTCTTCTTCTTCTTCTTCTTCTTCTTCTTCTTCTTCTTCTTCTTCTTTTACTTCTTCTGCTTCTACTTCTTCTTCTTCTTCTTTATTATCAATATCATCATTATCTGACAATCACAAGTGCGGAGGAGAACGTTTTATTTTTCAAGATGACGGGTGGCCGTACCTGAAACCACAAAAGAAAAAAACCTCAAAACAACAACAAAAGGGCTTAGGAAAACAATTAATCAAATTATTATTGCGAAATTCAAACGCCCTTCCCTGGTTATTGTTTTAGCGGAGGTAACCAACAAATCTTTGTTCATTCAATGAAAAGCATCTCCACAGGCTGCTATTGTTTCCAATACCCCCTCTTTGATAGAACTCGTACAGCTCCTTTGATGTTATTGAAAACGCAACAAAACACACGAAAAATCACGTTTGTTTTTCTGTTCAGAGGTAACTTCAGCATACCTACGGACATCTATTCGTAAGAGAATCCGAAAGGTGAAGCTACCCTATCTTTTTCCATAGTCATGTATAGCAGTTTTACTTGACGAAAAGGACCTAATGAAACACTTTGGTGAAGTGTTGTTTGCAGCAGGCCTCAGTCACCAAAGGGACCCTTGCATTGTGCCTGCCAGTTGGACGCCGTGCGGTGACTCTGCGGGCGATTCGGCTCGCCCCAAAACCTCGGCATAACAATAGTGTTGTGTGTGTACGGCCCGAAATAATCCCTACGGCTAACAAGGAAGTAAAAGTACACAAATTAACTGGTGAACCCGCACTGATGAAGTGAGCGCACATAGTTGGTGTGGTGGTGGGCAAGTGGTATAGATAATACTTATGTCTATGTGTTTTGAGGGTTGTGGCTGTGTCTGTCTGCACAACTCTGTCTATCTATCTATCTATCTATCTATCTATCTATCTATCTATCTATCTATCTATCTTTCTATCTATCTATCTATCGAATCCGACAGACGATCATCTCTATCTGTAGATGTGCTTTATTCCCCTCAGCCTGGATTGACCCTAAAGAGGCAAGGTCAAACAGCCTGCCTCCTCAATGCTCTGAATTTTGTTGGGGTTAATGTTAAGACAAAAAAGAGTTTGAGAAGTTATACATAAGCCAACAGTCCTTCATATTATTCACTGTTAAACAATTTAATATGGCGAATCGTTAAGGGAATGTTATCGGGTCCCTGTTGTCGGAAGACCCGGATTAGAAGCCCAAAGATGTATCCTGCACGTCTGTTTATAACGGTGGAGCCACTGGGTTTATCATTCTGTGTATACCTTTATGTGTACCCGGGGACGTGCGTTTATACATGTCTGTGTGTCTGAAAAGATGTAAGTCATAAAACAGAGGAGGGGATGGGGATCATGCGACCCAAAGTTCGCCAAAACTGAACTAAAACGCATCAAAACCTTTTCTTAGTTATGTTATAACAAAATATGTAAAAAGGCTATTTCATAGCGTTCTCCTATGTTGTAACCCCCCCCCCCCCCCAATCCACCCCAACCACACACACACACACACACACACACTCGCACACATACTCATGCACGCATTCACGCACGCACAAACACACACACACACACACATACACGAACACTGTACAAACACACATACAATACTCACCTTTTCCCCTTCTCTCACTCTGTCTTCCCCCTTTTTCTGTCTCTTCTCCCCCCCCTCTCTCTCTCTCTCTCTCTCTCTCTCTCTCTCTCTCTCTCTCTCTCTCTCTCTCTCTCTCTCTCTCTCTAACACACAGACATACACACGCTCTCTCTCTCTCTCTCTCTCTCTCTCTCTCACACACACACACACACACACACACACACACACACACACACACACACACACACACACACACACCCTTCTCTCTCTAGCTTTTGTTAAATCTAGAAACAGAATGTTTATTAATCTTATTTTTCCTTCCTTTTTTTCTCCTTTCTGAGCCAGTCTGTATTTGCAAGCCCAATACGTCTTTCAAACGACAGCCTCTCGCATACTCCAAACTTTTCTTTATTCTAGCTTGTTTTGTTTTTCTTGTTCCATCAAAGAGAACCAAATAAACAAGCAAACAAACAAACAAGAAACCAAACAAACATACAGGCAAATAAGTAAATAAACAAACAATCACACAAGCGAGTTCACAAATAAACAAACAAACAATGTTTAAAAACAAACAAACCGAAACAACAACACAAGAAACAAAGGTTATAAAGCAAACCAGTCTCATCCCCCAAGTCCGACGTTTCCCGCAAGAACCAAAGAGCTCTCTGCCATTGATGGCTACCGTCCGTAGAACGCCCTACTACGCTTGCGCGCATGTCTGTGTGTATTATGCGCGCATGTGTGTTTGTGGGTGTGTCATGAGCTCGCTTGCGCCAAAAACTGGACCCCGCTGCCCAATGTAGTCATAAAACTCCGCGCGTGCTTGTTTGGCGATTTACTTAAGCGTGTTCGACGACTTGCTTTGTTGGGATCTTCTTACTCTCGAGACTTTCGTTTGCAAATTGCACCGAGAACAAAGCACAGGCGTAAAGTAATAGCCGGTGTTGTCTAAGTTTCGTCGATGTTTGCACGTTTGTGTGAGTGTGTGCAGGTGTGAATATGGGTTTCGACGCGAAACAAGAACTACTGTTCTGAGCATTGATTACTTGTGAAATCAGTTTTTTCAAGGTAAGCAAAATAATAATTATCTTTCTGATATCGATCTACAGATACATTATTTAGATATCGATAGCGCTTCGATGTAGTAAATCAATCCTGCTCTTTCCCACATTTACCCGTAAAGTGCTTTATTTTCGTAATATAATCTTTATTTGTTTTATTGCCATGTTCATCCCTGTAAGTATCATTTGTCTTTTTTTTTTTCAATTCCTTTCGAAAAAATGCGCACGTCAAAGATCCCTTGGTGGTCCTAAAATAAATGAGAGTTGGCTTCGACCGCTACAGAGGGCAATCAACATTCAGAATTAACTCTGAACAAAACTGAATATACATTAATGAGCATGAAAGAGATATTTTTAAAAAATAACAATTGAAATCGGTTTGTGGCTGCCTTAAACTTGAAAATGAAAGAACCTTACAAAGTAGGAAGAACGATCGCATACGTAAAAATCAGTTGGACTGCTGGTTAAAGAGCCTGATGTCGGCCATCCTTGAGATTTAGAAGTTAAGAGAAAAGAAGAACAGGTCTGAAAAGGAAAAACTTTCCACAGCGTCTAGAACCGTTTGCATCTTATGTAATTTTTACTAGTTGTCTTAGACGTCTTCTGTCGAGTGAGGAGCTAGATAAATTCCCACAACAGGACACATGTTTAATATAGGATTACAAGGGAGATGCGACCTTCTTCAATACACTCTCCCACGGAGCAAGATGTTTATATTGCTATAACAGAGTTTGTCAACCTGGGTGGTATCGCCCATAAGTAAACTACTAGGTAATTCTAATTGGCGTTGTGGATCGCCTGGGTAATGATAGATGCTATTTAATGTCTTTCTTGGAAATACATGTAGGAAGGGCAGTTCGAATATTTTAGTCTCTTAACCCATTCACTGCTAGGCTCGAGAATTGAGTGATGAGGTACGCCTTCGAGTTAAACCGCATTCTTTCGTTTCATAAATCTTAGTTTACAGAGATAAAAATAATTCATTGTAGGTTATTTTTGCGTTTGATTTTAGGAGTTTGGAACCATCGTTGTCCCCTTTCTATAGACAGCCCATTAACCGTCACCATTCTCAACCCGAAAACGAAAGGGATAGTGAGCTGATGATGCAGAGACGACATTTGTGTTTACAAAACTTTTCCTTCCCCTGCAGACTCTCAAACCGTTTTTTTCCCTCAGCCACTTGAACTTGCTGGGTTAATCAAGAAAACAGAATTACTTACCTTCAGTGATTTTTAAAAAAAGACAATCCAAATGTGCATGCAGAAATAAGGTCAGCAAATAAAATGCAGACCAGATACTTGCACACAATTGCGTTGATTGTCTTCAATTAAGGAAGTAACCTACCGTGATTACGCATGGCGTATGCAAATGAAGAAATCCCTTAAAATGAACAAAATGCATTTAACTTTAATACTATATTTAATCTAATGAATTCAAGTTTTTGCACAAGGAAAACTTTATAATTTACAGTGCTCCTTGTGAGTGCAGCAGCGGAAGTGCACAGTCAATGGTGTTTTAACTGAGGCGTCAGTACTCAGTACTGCTAATTGTTAAGTAATGGGAGGAGTTACCGATGGGATGAGAAGTTGGAAGGTGACAGGGCGGGTTAAGGGGTGTCTCTGCCCTTAGGGCGGACGGGTTTGGGAAAGGGTAGAGGCTATACGTTCTTAGACTAACCGTCTAGGGTAGAGGGGTTGGAGAATGGGAGAAGGGATGGGGGAAGGTGAAGGGAGGTTGGGGGAGGTGTGGGAAGGGAGACAGGGCTTTTGGTGGGGGGTAGGGATGAGGTGAGACGGATGAGCGGTGGAGGAAATGGGGTATGCATTATCAGATATTAGGAGCTCGCCTATTCGTATAGTCCAACCCCAAAGACTGACTAAGGCCAGGTAATGAAAGGGTTAAAGTCTTGCACTACCCACTTATGCAGCATACAAATAAACCCTTACAATCTGACTCTGACACATTAAAGTATGTTATGTACGTTAAGAGTCGCCCATAATACCGTCAATCTAAAACATCGAGAGGCGCGCTCAAGGAGACGTGAGTCCAACGTCACCGTGGCAGTGAAGGGGTTAATTAAATATCATAGCAAAAGTGGTTGGCACTCACTGAGCTAAAAGAATTTTTCCAATAAAGTATTTGTTTTGTCTTTCAGAAGCTGGTGAAATCACTGCATCTCTTCCTGCAAACGAAGAATCAGTTAAGTTGATGGAATACTATCTTTGAGTGTCATGGAATCTATAAGGAGGAAAGTGTTTTGCGCCGGCGTCAAGAGATACTTTAGGCGTCTTTGCTGCTGTTGTTGTGATGAGTGATGAGTGACGAGTGGAGGTCGCTGCAAGGCCAAAGTGTTAGTTACAGATTTCGGAACTTTGGTAGAATTGATGCTTGTCACTTGGTCAAAGAGCTATCGAGACGTCTTACCTAATCGCTTCCTGAAAAGTAGAAACCTGCCCTTTCGGCTTGTCAAAAATTGTGAAAACGCTGGAAATAAGTCAAATAGACACCACGTGATAAATCATAATTGTCTTCTTCTATTTCGTTAAAATGGCTGAGGATTAATAAAACAGTGGCTATGGAAGTGGTGTGTTCGAACGAGAAAAACGTGAATACATTAGACTTTACTGACCGGTTTTGAAGTAGCTAACTGACACGCGAGGAAAAGAGACATCAATAACAACAGATGACAAGATGGCGCTGGAGGACGGACTCCCAGTTTTTCTGCTACATCTGTTGCTCTTTGAACACACGCTGGCGTTTTTAGATATCCGGCCCTTCATCCGTCCTAACATCACTATCGTGGCCCCCGATCACAACTTTTGGCCGTGGGTACCCCTTCAGGCCCCGCCGCCATTCAAGGCACACAAGGGCAAGGTCAAGGTCAAAGACAAAGGCCGCCGGAAGCGGCCGTACTTCCGAGTGCCTGCTCACGACTTCTGGCCCTTTGTGCCTATTGACATCCCTGATGCAACAAAGGTAGGTAATTTTGATTGTAAATGCGTATTTTTAAAAAAACCAACAACAAACAAACAGCAACTGCAGTGGATGGTTGGCGGGTACTTTGGTGTGGTTTGCTCCTTCCTTCCTGTAAAAAAATTATGTATCGCCCGTATCTCTCCTCCCATTTCGTGTTCGTTATCCCCCTGTTACACAACTAATCTTCTAAACTTGTATGACTTTATTGCGTTGCAAGTGCTGTATAACTCCTAATAAAACTATTTTTTTAAAACACCCATAAAAGTCAGCCATGTCTGAGTGATATACAGCTTGACAAAAGGTGGATACTTAATAATAGAAACCTCCCCTCTTAAGAACTGAATCCATGTCAGTTGTCTGCACAAGCAAATTGTATAATCCCAACACCATATTATTACGAACTACTGGCAAGTGAAATGGGTCTGTTTATAATTGTACCTGTTTATTCTTCCTCCTCTGTCTGATTGTTCGACGTGCCACAAGACTGTCCATGTGTCTGTCTGTCTATCGTGCCTTTGTGTGAGTGTGTGTGAGTGTGTGTGTGTGTGTGTGTGTGTGTGTGTGTGTGTGTGTGTGTGTGTGTGTGTATGTACATATTTGTGTATGCGTCTGTGTATGTGCGCGTTTGTGCGTGTTTATGTATGTGTGTATGTGTGCTTATGTGAGTATGCATGTGTATAATAATATTATGCTTGAGTTTCAGTGGGTGCACGTGCGCATGTGTGAGTATTTTCGAAAATAAAGGCTGTGTCCCTCCTGAAAAACAACTAGCCCCTTCTGCCTTACTTTTAGCTTACACTGTCTCTCAATGACGACCACAGGAGAACCTGACGGGCGGTTACTACCAGATACCCTCCCACAATTTCTGGCCGTTCATCCCCATCGTAGATAACACCCCCAAGCCAGTCACGACAAAGCCCAAGCCAAAGAAGCCATCAACAACCACGCCCCTTCCCAAGCCTTGGCCACCCAGCGCTCAGAGTGAGATTATGGGCGGGGTTTGATTTTGGGAGGCGGGTTTTTTTCTGTTTAGGTGTAAAGGGGGGGGGGAACGAAGGGGAGACGGGTTTTTTGGGTGGAGGGGTGTGGAGGGGGTATTTTTTGTTTCAGTAAGCTAAACGTGAATAATTAAGTTATGGGTTTAACGCCAGTATCAAAATTACTAAATTTTAATTAAAGAGGCGGGACCTCCAAATTTAACGCTCGTCTCCGATAGGACCGAGTCAAATGGGCCGAATTACTTGAAAGCTCTACAAAACGGGCAGAAGTAAAGATCGTCTTTGGAATCTGAGTTACTGTCATCGGCTCCATAGTCAGACATGATACCAACTGATGGGGCTAATGAAGCGCCCAGTTTTAGTGAGGAGAAGGATTTACTACTTTGGTCCTTTGCGTCTTGATTATATCTTAAAGCAGTGTGCTTGATACAACTTTGTCTAGACGGTAGACATAGGGGAAGTAGATTGTCCAAGTGCTAACTTCCCCTTCTGATCTTGAATTTTAAGGTCTACGGAGGAGGTATCTGTACAAAGTAACATAGTCTTAAAGGAGGTAGCTAAGCAACTTTACCTAACATGGAAGATTGCCGGGACCGGGTCATCAGTCGAAAACGAGACTTGCAAATGGCCGCAAATGTAACCAACTAGATTTCTTTCTATGAGAGTTCCTCAAGGGCAGGTTTTTACGAGAAACACCTTCGAGAAAACATTGGAAATCAAATTCGCTACATCAACCTGCACGTTTGTGCGCGGGTGATTCGTAGCTTTAAAAATGAGTGCATGACTGTTTACGGTTGAAAAGAAAACTTGTTGAGCACATGGTTTAAATTCATCACTTTGATTTGTACTCCAGACTTTGACATTAAATGTTAGTTTTTGTTAAAGTAGATTTTTATGTTTTTGGGGTTTTTTTTTCAAAAGTGTCACTTTTTGGGTAAAAAAATAAGTTACCATTTCGAAATGTCTTGTTCAATTTATTTTCAACTTTGATACAAAGAGATAAATCTTAAGATACAAAAGTTATAATTTCATATACAAAAACTAATTTAGTTATTTGAAATTTTACTGGTAGACATGACCATTTTTTGCAATCATCTTGTACATGTTCACATGGGAACCGAAGTCACGTCCTCGGAGTGCAGTTGTGAAGACGTTTACCGTTACACCATCGACGACGATTCAAACAGTGTGTTTTGATTCTGATTTAGTATTTTCATTCCAACGTTACCTCCTGTTGTTCTTTTATAATCATTTGTAACCAACTCACTCTAAAATTCCCCTCTCCCCTCCCCCTTTTCAAACCTTGCCCCCTCCCCACTTGAACCTCATTTCCCCTTTCTTCTTTATCCCTCTCCATTAACTCCTCTGCTACCTCATATTGCCCATGCCGCCTTCTCCCGCCCTCCCCGCTCCCCATCCCTTTCTTCATGTCTCCGTGTCACCCCCCGTATCTCCCGACCATCCCTTCCCTGCCCCCCCCCCGACTTACCTAAATGGTATTCATACCTCTGCACCCTGCCTTGTGCCATCTCCCACTTTCTGTTCCACTGCTTCTATTGACCCGCCCATCCCTGCCACCCGCTCCACACTGTGCACGCCCCCCTTGCTCATGCACTTCCTCTTCCCCTTCCTATCCCTATCCCTTTTACCTTCCTGTCCCACTACATCCATGCCCCCCGCCCCCCTCCCCCTGCCTGGCCCAATCTGCTCCCCACAACAACTGCACGAGAACAGAGTACAACTACGGCGAGGTCATGTACAAGTCCATCCGTTTCTTCGAAGTCCAGCGTTCTGGCTGGTTGCCGGATGACAGGAAGATCTTGTGGCGTGACCACTCGGCTCTGGACGACAGGGGGGATGATTGGGAAGACCTGACCGGTGGCTGGTACGACTGTAAGTAGAGATTAGTTTTTGTCTGCCCTCTGGCTGGTATGTCTGTAAGTAGACATTTTTTTTCATGCCCGAAGACTAGTGAGTCTGTGAAAAGACATTTGTCTACCCTTAGACTGGTATGTCAGTAAGTAGACATATTTCTCCCCGTAGTCTAGTATTACATGTGTCTGTCCTTAGACTGGTATGTTTATGAGAAGACATAATATTATTGTCTCCTCCCTTAGGCAGGTATAACTGTAAGAAGACGTTTGTCTTCCATCTGGCTGGTATGACTGTGGGTAGACATTTATTATCTGCTCTTGGGCTGGTATGATTTTAAGCAGACATTTGTCTGCTCTTTGTTTTGTTTTTTTTGTAAAGTAAAATATTGTTCACAAACAAGAGCACTTATGGTTTGTTGGGCCCGCGTCAATAACAGGATTGGACCGTCTGGATTTTTTTGCTTGTCGACACAAAAGTCATTATATTCTGCTCATGAACATTTTACGTTTGTTCCATCCGTCCAGCCGGAGATTACGTCAAGTTCGGCCTTCCAATGGCAGCGGCGTCCACCATGCTTCTCTGGGGGCTGGTGGAGTTCCCAGACGCTTACAGGTACAGTAAAACCCCCGCCATGTTCACTATCTCAGGCTGTAACCATTTGTCACTATCATCCATTTTCTGAAACTTCAGGTGTTTTACAGCTTTTCAGGTGCATTACATACCATTCAGATTTTATCCCCTTTCATTGGACTGACAAGTGACATAATTGTAGTTTTATGAAATACGGAAAATATGATAAAGTTTCTTTCCAAAAGATAAAACGACCATCCCGATGGACCTATTAATTTATCTCACAGCTGAAAAAAATGTTTACCAGTCAGATTCTTGAACAATCGACTGGAATTCCCCATTGTCTCTCACTATTTATGGTGCGCCGTGCCAAGTTGTTTTGTTCACACCTTTTAGAATCCAAAAGAAGTTTAAATAAATGAAAAAGAAATGTTTCATGTTCTCCACTCAGCGTTTATCTTTAAATCTATTCAAATTCACTAATTGCTTGTGTTTTCAGATCTGCCGGCTTACTGGATGATATGCGAGATTGTGTGCGCTGGCCTTTAGACTATTTCATCAAGGCGCACACAAAGAAATACGAGTTTTATGCACAGGTACAATTTCCTTTGTTGGTCCATAGTGTTATTTTTGTTCCCTCTTTGAATTTGTCTTGGCTGGTGACCCCTACCATGACCATTATTCCTAATGATCTATATAGGTAGGTGAACATCCTACTAATGGGCACCGCTTGTAAAAAGGCTCCCCTATTCTTCTCCATTCTAGGCAGCAGTCACACCAACAAACCACATATCTCGCTTCCCCTATCCTTCCATTTCTAGTTCTTCACACTTACTGCCTCTGTGTATGCTGTTGCATCTACTGGCCGGTCTGAAACGATGTCTCATATCTTGACCGTGGTGTCTAATGACCTGTTTGGGCTGGCAGCACATACTTTAACCTTGTGTGGGGGCTTTCTGGCCTGAAGGTTAAGGTGTTGGCCTCTCATTCAAAGGTCCCCGGTCCGAATCCGGGAAGCGACCGAAACATTTTCTTCCCTAAAATTGTCTCCTTTCTCCTCCTTTTCTGCTCTCTAGCAATGTTCTGTCGTCTGTTTTCGTCTCCTCTTTCTGCCTCCACCCCCTCCGCCCCTTCGCCCCCTCCTCTGGGTTCCTGACTCTTTCTGCAGCCTTTCGACTGCTACTCCTTGGCTCTTTCCTACTGTTGTCTTTCAGCCACACTCATGATCTTCTGGTAGGAAAGATCTACACCTAGCCTTCTCGGACAAGGGCGATAAATCCCGGGGTGCCCGTGTGCAAGTTGCGCTCGTTAAAGAACCCTTGGTGGTCTAAAATCGATAAGAGTAGGCTTCAACATTTTCTACCAACTGAAAATATTAAGTGTGTCCCGCGCGCTCTTATGGTCTTATGAGGTTGCGAGCGCCGTAAAACACTTACAAAAAAAATTTTAAAGAACCTTGTGTGTGTGTATGTGTGTGTGTGTGTGTGTGTGTGTGTGTGTGTGTGTGTGTGTGTGTGTGTTTTCTTTTAATGTAGGTGTTTTTACACCCTAAATACAATCACAACTACTACCTCTATTTATGTTATTGAATCTCATGTCCTGTATAGGTAGGTGACCCATATCTTGACCACACCTACTGGGGCCGGCCAGAAGACATGGACATGGACAGACCCGCCTACAAACTGACCCCAGATTCCCCCGGAAGTGACGTGGCAGCCGAGACCGCCGCCTCCCTGGCCGCGGGGTATCTTGCTTTTAAAGATGTTGGTGAGTGAGTGGGTGAGGGGAGATAGAAGGAAGGTGGGAGGGAGAGAAAGAGGTAGTGAGTGAGTGAATAGGTGATGAGTGAGTTAGTGAGTGAGGGACGGATGGAAATGGAGAACTGTGGAGAGAGGTGGTGATTGGTTTATTGCATGAATGAGTGATGGAGGGAGGGAGGGAGAGAGAGAGCGAGAGAGAGAGAGAGAGAGAAAGAGAGAGAGATAGAGAGAGAGAGGGGGGGGGGAGAGAAGATAGAAAGGAGAAAAGCAGAAGTGAGAGAATGAGTGAATGAATGGAGAGAGGGAGGAACAGGAAGTAAGAGAGTGAGTGAGTGAGGGTGTAAGTGAATGAAATTCATCGATGTAAAGCGATCAGAGCTTTATATTATTGCTGCTATTGTTGTTATTATTATTATTGTTTTATTTTATTATTATTATTATCATTATAATAATTATTATGATTGTTGTTATTGTTATTATTATTATTATTACTATTATTATCATTTTGTTATTATTATTATTATTTTTATTATACTGTCTTCCCAGATCCTCCGTTTGCCAAGAAAATGTTGGAACATGCGCAAGAGCTGTTTGAGTTCGCGGAGAACTTCCGGGGTAGTTACAGCGACAGTATCGAGAGTGCCGCAGAGTTTTATGAGTAAGTCTCTCGCAGATGTCATGCTTTAGTATTTTTGGTTTAACGTCCCCATAAATACCATTTCAGTTATTTAAAAGGTGGGACCTCTGAATATAATTTCTATCTCCAATAGGACGGAGCAAAAATAGGCTGGGAGTCTTCAAATCTCCACAAAAAGACCCATTTTCAAGAACGCCTGGCCTAGGATTCGAACCAGTCCTATCAGCCCCATTGTCCAGCATGATACCAACTGAGCTAACAGTGTGCTTCTACCTGCGTGTTGCTTTGCTCAAGCGTGGTGGGGAGCGAGTTGACGAAAAGATGTTAGAACCCTCTGTTTTTCGTCAACGTTCTTCTGTAAGCTGTCATTCAGTGATCCGCTGTTTGGTTGGTTTTGTCGTGTCACGTGATCTCATTACTTCGAGGAATAGCCGTTAGGTAACAGTTTCAATCATATATATATATATATATATATATATATATATATATGGACAGGAGCGAGAAATGCCGCTCTTTTCTTGCTTTCTTCTACAAGAGTTGTGTCTTCCCCAAATATATATGTATATATATAATAATATATTATAGATCTCACTCTAATCAGACTTTTTTCAAATGGCGCTTTGGAATTTGTGTCCCACACCTAAATTATGGTTTTTATTGCATTCTCTTGGACCTTAGCACGACCTCAGTAATAAAATCTTTCAAAATACAGATTGTTTGCTTCTAAACTTTGGTCCCTATGTGCACACAGCTGAATGATTTGTGTGTTTACCCCTTGTTGTTGTTGTTGTTGTTGTTTGTTTTTTTTGTGTTTTTTTGTTTTGTTGGGTTTTTTTAGTTGTTTATGCTATTAAGGTGGTGAAATAATGTATTTTTCAGTCATCATAAACACGATCATGATCATGCATACTTAATTGGACACTTGGATAGAGAATGTCATGTTTGTTTTGTTTGTTTTTTATGAGGCTTATCTTGGATGATTGGCTGGTGCTCTGGTGTGGTTTGCTTCTTCTTTCCTATCAAACATCTATCGTCTTTATCTCCCCTAGTTCTTTTTTGTGTTTGTTACTCTCTTGTAACACCTCTAATCTTCGGCATCTATATGACCTTATTGTGTTGCAAGTGCTGTAAAACTCCTACTAAAACTAAAACTGAGGTTTATCGTTCATCATCATCATCATCATCATCATCATCATCATCATCATCATCATCATCATCATCATCATCATCACCACCGTTACCACCACCATCATCATCAGGTCCAGCAGTGACGAGGATGAGCTGGCGTGGGCAGCTGTGTGGTTGTACCGTGCGACCAGAGAGCGACACTATAGGGCCCGGGCTGATTACTGGTTGGAGCGGGCTGAGGGTTGCTGGGCTCAGAGTTGGGCTGACAAGAGTTGTGCCGTGCCGGTGAGTGAGTGTGTGTGTGTGGGTGTGTGAGTGGGGGGTGTGTGGGTGTGTGAGTGT
>NW_004797487.1:291867-299683 GCF_000002075.1 Aplysia californica | reverse complement strand
TAGATAGATAGATAGATAGAAAGATAGATAGATAGATAGATAGATAGATAGAAAGATAGATAGATAGATAGTGATTTAAAACTATTGGCAGTTACATTAACTCTTGTACATCAGTACTGAAATAGGCACGCACAGATAGCAAAAGAAAAAGTATCAGAGTTGGATGGGGTGCAGGAGCAGAGTCAAAGAGTGTTTTACGTTCCTTGTCTAAAACTAGTAAAAGCCACCTTTATGGAAAATCGGTTGCTTCCGCAACAAAAACAAAAAAAACCCCAAACATCTGTGCGTGTTGGTAGGCGTGCATCATCGCGCATTTTCTTTGAACGGAACTGAGCACAGATCTTGCAGCAATATTCAGGAAGCGCGGAGATGAGTGAGCAAAAGTTTGACGCGGAAAAATATCAGTATTCCAGCGAAATGAGACAGTGTATTGAAATCTGTGCCGTAGATGGTACTGGTATGTTTTAATTCTTTCGTGAGGAATCCCCATGAAATATCTTTTTTGGCAGGGCGTTTGTAGCGACGTATCATCTTCAAAAGCTGATAGATCTAGATCGAGATTTCCCCTCCTATCTCTAGTTGTGCGAAAATTGCGATGAGCCTGGAGCCCTTCCCCTCTCGGCTGTGACTGTGAATAGACTGGAATATAACGAACATAGATCTAGAAAGTTGACAATGTTGTCGTTCTTCGCGTAAACTCTAGAAGATATTACAGCAGCTTTTCTCACAAATCATCAACCATCAACCTTCCTCACTCTGTGGTGAAGTATAGTCCATCAACGTGAACTCTCCATGGACTTCTGCCTTGGTGCATGTATATATGCCTGACTGTATATTGGCGTTCTTTATGTAAATCTTGGACAACATAGGCACCATTCACGTATTAACGTCAGGAGTTTTATTGTTTCTCTCGTAAAACCTTATCAGCGTCGTCGCCACTATTCGAGTAAATAAATGCCCAACTGTATGGTCGTTCTACTCGTATCGGTCCTGTATCGCCATGGAAGAAGACGACACGGAAACTCCAACCACCACAACATCCTCCCAAATTAGGAAACTGTTCAGCGTCAAGCGGGTAAGCTTCACAGTGCTTGGCCTGCTTCTCTTCTGGTTATTCATGCGGGTCGGGGCTACTATGTTCGGCCACTCGTTCTGTATCACGCCGTTATTCCAAGCCAGGCACGTGGTGATTCAGCCACAGCCGGAATCACACCAGCATATTAACGAGAAAAGAAGTGACAATGGCGATAATGATGGAGGTGGGGAAGACGATGGTGGGGAAGACAATGGTGGTGATGGTGATAGTGTTGGACGCAAACGTTTGAAAAAGAACGGCTTCCAGCCAGTATCGAATAAAGAATCAAGCTTTGGAGAGGAGCTTTACGGTGAGCCAGATTCAGACGGCGTGAACGCTCAAGGAAGAAATAAGTATCGGTCAGTCGGGAAAAGAAGCGGTACTGACGATGGTGATGGTGACGATAATGATGATGGTGATGGCGGTAGACAAAGGCGTTCGAAAAAGAACGGGTTCCAGCCATTGTCGGTTAAAGAGGGGAGCTTTGATGACGATCTTTATGGCGGGTCAGATTCAGACCGCGCAAAAGCTCAGGGCAGAAATATACAACGGCCGTTTCGGAAAAGAAGTGATAATGGCAATTATGTTGACGATGTAAACGGTGATGATGATGATGATGAAGATGGTGATGGTAAACGCAGGCATTCGAAACGGGGCGGCTACCGACCAGAGTCGGATAAAGAGGCCAACTTAGAGGACGAGGTTTACGGGGGGTCAGATTCAGACCGCGCGAACGCTCAGGGAAGAAATAAGCAAAGGTCGGACGGGAAAAGAAGTAACAATGACGTTGTTGATGATGAAGGCGATGATGATGATAATGGTGGTGGACGCAAACGTTCGAAACGGAGAGGTTTCAATCCAGTGTTGGAAAAACAGAACAGCCTTGGCGACAACCTTTACCGCGAGTCAGATTCAGACCGACCAAACGTTCAGGGAAGAAATAAACAACGGTCGGTCGGGAAAAGAAATGATAATGATGCTGGTGATGATGAAGGCGATGATGATGGTGATGATGGTGGAGGTAGAAGAAGCAGTTCAAGAAGGAGCAGCTTCCAGCCAGTTTCGGATACAGAAGGGAGCTTTGAGGGCGAGGTTTACGATGAGTCAGATTCATACTGCACGAATGCTCAGAAGAGAAATAAACAAAGGCCGGTTGGCCGGCAAGGTCGAAAAAATTGCGGGAAAAGACACATGTTTGAGGAAAATGAGAAGGAAGAAGAGGAGGAGGAGGAGGCGGAGGAGGAGAAATTTCATTTGTCCGAAGAGGGGAGTCGTGGGGGTTGCGGGGAAGGAACTGAAGACGAGGGAGAGGATGATGAATATGAACAAAAAATACGGAAAAGAACAGGTAGTAGAGCTAAAAGCAAAAAGGTAAAACAAGTTGGAAAAGATAAAAGCGAAAATAAGAAACCTTCCAAAAAAGGAGATCAAGAAGAAAGGCAAGTGGTCGACGAGGTCGTAACAGAAAGTAAAAAGCACCCAAGAAAGGTAAAGGTCAGCGGGAAAAGGGAAGTCCAAGAGGATGAATACGAAAACAATCAACAAGGGAAAAAAGAAAGCTTTAAAGATAGAGAAGTGGAAGGGTTTGAATGTTTAAGTGCTTTGTGTGGTTGCGTGAATTACTTGGAGGGTGACTCGAAGAAGGACGGGGGAGAAGAAGACGTGAAGAAGATGGGCAGAAAGGGTGACAGAAAAAAGGAGACACTCTCGCGGCAGGGAGGATGGGACGAGGAAGAGGGGGAGGAGAGTGAGCCTGATTGGGGTGATGACAAAGGGCGTGTAAGAAAGTCAGACAGTGTGGACGGGGAGAGGGGAGCAAAGAAGCGGGGTAGTGGCGTGGGTAGCCACAGCTTTGAGGATGATGATGAAAGTGAAGGGCGAGAGAGATGGGACGAGGCAGAGGAACAAGGCGAAAGGAAGGAGAATGGGAGGCAAGCAAAAGGGGCAGATGATAAACGAAGGAGAGTAGTTGAAAAGAAAAGGCGGTCAAGAGGGGCTCAAGGGAAAAGTCGGGAGGGAGAACAAGCAGATGAGAGGCGAGGGGGAAGGAAAAAGAACGGGAGGCAAAGAAAACGAGGTAGGGGAGAGAAGCGAAACAAAAGAGAGGAGGAAGAACCGATAAATGGTATGGGCAATAATGATAAGGATGACGATGACGATGATGATGGCGATGATAATGATAGTAACAGTGACGACGATAGAAATGATGAAGATGATGGTGATGATGACTCTAGAGGCAGAGAGAGTCTGAGAGGAAATAACCCAGCGCCCGAAAGCTCGAATGACAATGACGATGACGATGTGGCCGCAGAACCAGGGGATGATGGAGGTGAAGGAGGGGGAGATGGGAAAGAGAAAGGCGAAGGTCTCGGCAAAGCTACAGGAGGGAGATCGTGCAAAGACTGCATGGACAGGAGCGAGAAATGCCGCTCTTTTCTTGCTTTCTTCTACAAGAGTTGTGTCTTCCCCGAATCTTAGAGTTTAGACTTTGACAGACACATGTGTGCTCTTTACACATGTGTCGGCATCGAGGGAACTTGGCTTATCATCTTCAGAAAAAAACGATGTTGTTGTCTCCTTGTGTATTGGTGTGGTTGTCACCTTGCATATTGGTGTGCTGTTCTGCTGCCTCGTCGGTTTCTGTTCCAGTTCGCCATAATACGCACTGTTATAGCCTATTTCTGTCGGAGATGAACAATATTTTGAGAGGTTCTGCATTTTAAATAACCATACAATGCTGATCGGGACGTTTAAACTACACTACAATGACTGCTATACCAAGCTATGCATGCAGTAAATCTTACTGTGTGTCCGAGTGCGGAGTTGCCGTCATGTGTATTTGTGTTGCCATATTCTGTATAGATTTTAAAGTAAGTGCACAGTGCCACTGTCTTCTCTGGCAGTGTACTAGTTCAACCCTGCTTATGGAATGGTGTAGTCGCTTTGTATTCAAGTGCAGCCATTTTGAGTTCGAGTGTAGCCATTTTGAGTTTAAATGCAGCCTACTCGTGTATTGCAGCCATTGTATGCACGACTGGTCTGCCTCACTCTTTTGGTTTTCCGTGCACTGGTGTAGCTATTTTGTCAATAGTGTAGCCACTCTGTGTACTGGTGTACTCAGTTTATTTATTAGAAAAGTCATTTTGCGTACAAGTGCAGTCATCTTATATTCTAAAATAGCCAACGTATTTATTCGTGTTGCCGTGAAGTATACCAGTCTAACCACCTTATGTACTAATGTAGCTAATATGTGTACTTAAGGCGCTGTTTTGTTTACTAGTGTAGCCAATTTGCTTATTAGTGCCGCCGTTTATTGTTCCAGTGTAGTCACTTTGTCGTGTGTACTAGTGTAGTCAGGGTTGGTGATTTATATTTTTTTAATTTTAAAACATTTTAATCGATTTTTAAACATTTAAATCATATTTTTAAAATTTAGATTGGATTTTTTTTGGGGGGGATAAAAAAAAAAATGTCGACACAGTTTGGAATTTTTAGTGGCTAAAAGTATGTTCTTTAATACAAAATGCATTGTCTTTATTTATTTTAACTAATGATTAATTTAAGCAACTTCAAAAGAAAGCCTTAATCTGCTATATCAGTGAATTATTCATGACTAATAACAACAACAAAAAAATGAAGAAAATGTCAGTCTAAAATGAAGGGGGGCAATTATGCATAGATAAACTTGCATTTTATTGCAATGTGTGTGCGCGTGTGTGTGTGTGTGTGTGTGTGTGTGTGCGTTTGCGTGTGTGTAGGCGCTTGTGTTTGTCTAAAAAAAAATTAATGCTAATTTCAATTACGAAAAAGAAGTACATTAAATACTGTATTGTTGTGTTTCTTTTCAAAACCTTCAATCCCAAACAACTCAATGGATACTTTCAACAAGATCTAAATTGTTGGTTGTTGTAAAACTGTTAATATTGTATGAAAGTGATTTACTTTCAAAATTCCTTCAGTTGCTCTTTTGTTCCTTGCAATAATATCTGAATTATCATTATTTTTACCTTGTTTGTGATTTATTTGTTGATGTTTTTATTCTCCTCAGTCACTATTGATTTGATCTGACATTCCATAAATTATTAAGTTTACAGTTAATAGATCTAGACATTTCCTTAGGTGTGTGTGTGTGTGTGTGTGTGTGTGTGTGTGTGTGTGTGTGTGTGTTTATGTGTGTGTGTATGTGTGTGTCTGTGTGTGTGTGCACGCGCTTGTGTTTGTCTGGAAAAAAATGCTAATTTCACCTATTAAAAAAAGTAAATTAAATGCTGTATTATTTTACAGTGACAGGGGGGAAAAGCAGACTTTTAAGCATGATTATATTAGTCTACTAAACCTTATATTTGTTTTATAAAACCAAGGAAAGGCATTTTGAATTTTAAATATGTAAAAACTGAATAAAAATTTATTTGTTAAAGTGATTTAAATCAAAGATTTTTATTTAAAGAATCAAGTTGATTTAATTTTTAAAAAATCAACTGATTTAAACCGACCTGATTTAAATCAACCTTACCCTGAATATAGTCAGTTTATGCATGAATATGCAGCGTCACAGCCTCATAATAATTTATCAGTTTACGAGTGTAGCCATCCTGTGTTCTAATGTCGCTGTTTTGGGTACTTGTGCAGTCATCTTGCGTTCTGGTGCACTCACCTCATGCAGTAGTGAGGTCATCTTGCGAGTAGCCATCTTATGTGCTGATGCAGCCAACGTGTCTACTGCAGTTACCCTCATGCATAATATTTTACTGTTTAGTGTACCAGTGTAGCCATCTTAGGTACCAGTGTAGTCATCTGGTCTTGTTTACAAGTGTAGCCATCTTTACATGAATGTCCAGCGTCAGTGTCTGCTTATCAGTGTGTTGGTGTAGCCAGTTTGTGTTCTGGCGTATTCACATTGAGCTCGTCTGCAGCCATCTTGTGCTCAGTATTCGTTCTGATGTAGCCATCTTGCGAATTAGTTTTATCATTTCGTGTATAGTATATGTGTCTTCATCTTGATCATGGGTATCAATCTTGCGCCCCTGCGGATCAATCAAGGCGCGTAGAACGATAATTTTGCAGCCCCGACTTGATTTTATTATAGTGAATGCCGATATCGCCGTATTGTTTCCTCCATTAGTATACCTTTTTCTCGCACGCACCTTTTTGACGAGGAGTTGCCCTGGATATCTATTTTGTACTTTCCTAAAATCCATAATAGGGTGTCATAGCTCAGGTTCCTGACAACTCCTGGTTATGTTTGTTGCCAAGGTGTAAACGCGATATCAAAGTTATGTTACTAACATAATATACTTTAAACTCTTTTTCTTTTTAATGTGTACCTCTACGGTATAAGTCAAGAGATGTTCCTTCTGACTTTCACCTCTACCTGGTAATTTAAGTTTGAAACATCTGGTCTTTTTTAAAATCAATGTGCAGCTTCGCAGTCTATCTGTTAGTGTACAAGAGTAGACATCTTGTGTGAGTAGAGTCATTTTGGGTCATATGAGCGGGCGGGACGCCAATTCCAATGTCAATGTCACCAGATTATTATTGTGTCCTCCAATATTGCCAGCTTGTATACAAATTAACCGTCTCCATCTTGTGGACACTATTCCTCGTTTTTTTTTGTGTGTAGATGGTTACAAGTCAATTAAACCGATTCCTCTAGTTGTTGTTTTTATCATTTATTGATGATGTGACCCGCTGTGCGGTTGGAATTTCTTGTTTTTCTTGCTTTAATTTTGTTGTTGACAAAAGTCGCAATGTGGTCGTGTGAAGTTTGCTTTCTTTATCAGCTTGTTTCAATTCCTCAGTTTCAGTTCTTTTTATATTATGTTTCTGGAAAACCCAGACTTCATGTTAATGACTTGCTGTGAACTAATGTGACAACCCAACACACAACCCAAGCAATGTGATAATGATAAGATGCGGTGTTTCACAGCTGTTTTGTGGATGGCTGGCGGATCCTGTAGTGTTCTTTGTTCCTTCTTTCTTATCAATGGACATGTACGGAAGGCAGGGATATTGATTCCTGAAACAATGAACAATGGACAATTCTTTCTGAACAAACATCTGTCGTCGTTTTCTCTCCTCATCCTTTTCTTTGTTTGTTACTCTCTAGTACTAGTAAACATTCTGATTTTCGGCACTTGTATAACCTGCCTGTGATGCAAGTGGTGTAAAAACCCTTACTGAAACTAAACCAAAACAACCGTTTTTGTCGGAATTACAGTCCTGCTGAAGAGCGTATTATAAACTACCTCTGTTTGTAACTTTGTGACCTAGGAAATGACAGAACCGACGGTAGCGTAACGAGAGAAAATTGGAATTTAATTGCGGCTGCGATCAAAGGTCCTACCCTCAACCCTTTTCGTTTTAGTCTGTGGAAAAAAATTGGAGGAAAGATTTTGTTACAAGTGACCACTATGAGCAGGTTTGGAAAAATGACTAGAAAATGACTGATGTGGCAGTGTCAGACGTGGGCCGCGATCAACAGGTTTGGAAAATAATGTAGGAAAAACACAAGGGTGTCACGGAAGAATAGCTGTTACTACTGTTAGTACAGGTAACCCCCAAAGGCAGATTGGACTGTTCCATTATCACTCATTAAAATGTGATACAAGGTTGAGCTGTTTTATGCGTCACTCGTGAGATACTTTATTCTTGCGTATGTGTTTTATACTTTTTTTTCTTGTTGGTGATTTTTTGGGCCATCACACAAATATTCGTTGTATTCTGTCCTCACAATTGAGGAAA
>NW_004797487.1:289827-291460 GCF_000002075.1 Aplysia californica | reverse complement strand
GGGGAGTCGAGAACTTTTGAGATGTTTAACCTTTAACTACTGCTACAAAAATGGCTATCTTGAAGAAAATATTTATCATTAATAAGTCTTCCTCCTTGTTCTTCAACGTTTTCTGCTTGAAGCATTTTGTCTTAGTGTTGCGTTCTTTCTGTGTCAAGAGAGGCTTTTGCCTTTGATGAAAATTTTGACAACCATGACATGGCTTTTCAAGAGACAAAATAGGTCTATTTATGTCTTTAAGTTTTGAGTGCGGAAGGGAGGGGTGTCACAATTAATTATGAGCAATCTTCCTTATTATTATTTATAAAAGGCTATACAATGGTGTTCGAATGTCTGTTGATACATGGGGCACGACATTGCGAAAAAAAGGTTTGCTACTCTGTGGTGACTCCTCTAATCCTCGGTACTTAAGACTTTATTGTGTTGTGAGTGCTGTAAAAGTCTTACTACGATTAAAAAAAGGTTTATTCACTCAAATTGGCCGAGCCTTCACAAAACATTTCTTTTCCCCGTAGCAAACATGGCTTTCATCTCGCTTGTGGCCGCTGCGCAGGGAATTGAACCCGATCGCTACCGCGTGTGGGCCAGGAGTCAGATCAACTACATGCTTGGAGACGGCGGGCGAAGCTACGTCATCGGGTTTGGCCACAACCCGCCCACTAGACCTCACCACGCCTCCAGGTAACTAACTCCTCGTGCATGTGGTGCAACTGTACTGTTATATATTATGCTAGCTGGGCCTTCTTTCGATGAAAGGAATGATCGGTGCATTAACATCAACTGAAAGTCGTAGTTGGCCTACTCTTTTTCCACTCTACTGGGATGGAGCTATAACTTCTGAGAGAAAAGTGACACGTGTGTCTCCAAGTTGCCAAATATGATATAATAGATGTATAGATTGATTCTCTGTTCCGCTTTCGTGGTTGTACACGCCATAGTTTCAAAGGTGTGGAGACTGCGTACGGCTAGCGAACGGAAGTCTCGCTTGTTTACAATGGCGTCTTAGAAGACTGACTTTCCCAAGATTAGATCTCAACGAAACTAATGAAAATCTGAAAATTAAACTACAGTGACTTCAGGCTCCTCAATGAAACTGTGCACCCTTTAAATTATTCTGAACCACCATTAATTTTGTCAAATTCAAAAGTTAAGTGGTTCCGAAGTTTTAGGATGCAAAGGTGATTTACTTTCACAAATTAAATACGAATGTATAGATAGAGATTGTAGATTGTAACGCGCATAGAGCTTGCTGGGAAGGGGAAATGTACGTCATTCGAATGCTATTCACTATGATTAACATACATTTTAATGGCAGATGTTAAAGTTAACTTTCACAAACCGGGGTGTGTGATGTAATGGTTATATCCAGCGCACACTGCAGAAAGTTTCGTCAAAGCCCCCATTTTGTGTTGAGGTTTTTATCCCCGGATCGACGTTATTTAGGTCAATAGGGTTGGGCTTCGGAGCATGACTGTTTGGGCCAACTTGGACTGAGAGGGATACAACCTTCTAACTGACAGACCAAGAAACTCGATAAAAGAAAAACAAGAAAATTGAAAAAAAAATTAAGAAGAAGACAAAAAAACCAACAAACAAACAAACGAACAAATACACGAACAAACAAACAGCTCTC
>NW_004797487.1:285436-287999 GCF_000002075.1 Aplysia californica | reverse complement strand
TCCTCCTCCTCCTCCTCCTCCTCCTCCTCGCTCCACTCCCCTACTGTCTTTTAACCTCAACACTCCCACCTCCTCCCAACAACCAGCACCCCACACTTTCCCAATTAATAGACAATACAGAGAGTTACACTTAAAAACTACTAAATGTTTTTTGGGGTTTTTTTCTTTCCATCATTAGCTCTCCGTTATGTGGAGCTTCAGATGACGTTGTGAAGAGAATGACGTCATGGACACATGTGTTTACGTCACCGAAAATTTGCCCTCGCGAGCACGTGACTCCGGTAACAAGGACAGCCTCGTAGGCACCTGCACCTAACTAGGATGGACGTTTCATAATTGCTATGTTAGTTTTGTTATGTGTAGACTTTTCGTCCGATGCAATGTTAGTTTGCCAAATAAACAGCAACAAAAAAGATATCATCATCATCATCATCATCATCATCATCATCATCATCATCATCATCATCATCATCATCATCATCATCATCCTCATCATCATCAACATCATTATTATTATCATCATCATCACCATCACGACCACCACAACTACAACTACCATCATCATCAAATCACCGCGCTATCATCATCCCAGCTCAAGACCTTTCTGCATACTGGAATATTGTAATATTGATATCGTTTATCTTTTCAAATATAAAGGAACTTCGTGCAATGTTGTCTCAGGACGTAGTTCATGTTGAGTCTAACATCTGCTAATCTGTAATAGGAATTTTTTTTAAATTATAAGGTGAATTATATTTGTACTTCACTGCGTATAGGCCCTATTTTTCAATAAATATGGTTGATATGTTTCTAGTTGTTTTGCGTCTGTTGAAATGTAATCTGTCCTAATCATTACTGTTACAAAGGTTATAATGATGCTAATTATAATGATGTTAATAATGATAATAATAAACATAATATAATAGTAATGGTAATGCTAATAAGTAAGGTAATGAAACTGCTATTATTATTATTATTATTATTGTTGTTGTTGTTGTTGTTACTGTTATTAATGTTATTATTATCATTGTCACCATAAAGATTATATTATCGATATTATTATATTATCGGTGTCTATGATTTTAAGCACTGAGTTGGTGCACCTAAAAAGAACGCCATAAAGACACCCTGAAAACGCCTTTCAACACTCATTCTTTCATATGAGAAAGTCTAGCTCCTGACAGGCCCAGTTGGAGAGTGGCAATCACAGAGGGCAGCATATCGTATGAGACTTCAAGAGGTACAAATGCTGAAACGAAGAGTGAAGCCCACAAGCTACGAACAATCACAAGTGGAAATGAGGCTTCTGTGTGCTCAAAATGTGGCTCACTCTTCTCTTTCCAAATTTGGACTTGGACTCTTTGACTTTGACCATTGCAGTAGTAAAAGCCACTAAACATCTTCATCCTTATTTCTTCTAGAATCTATTTCTATTTGAGAATTAGTCTCCTCGGCAGATGCATTGGTCGTCGTCAGATATTGACGGACGCCCTCTTATTGTTACTTCTACTGTTATGTTGAAAAAGAAAAGACGCTCCGATTACACGAGGATTGCAACTGACATAGGGCACAGGACACAGACCAGATATCTGTGAGACAGACAGACAGACAGACAGACAGACCGACAGACAGACCGACAGACAGACAGACAGACAGACAGACAGACAGACAGACAGACAGACAGACAGACAGAGAGGTTGGTTATGTAGTTGAAAAAGTTTGAGATTTACACGCACATTTTAAAAAAACTATGGGCGTACAATACAAATTGAGTAAAGCGAACATGAAACACTTTGTTGTGATCAATAGAGGACTTTATTGTCTGCAACAATTGCCGAGGTGCGAGCCCCCTTCCACCGGCACTTAAGCCTGTCTGTTCAGCTAAACATTACACAAAAATTCCCTTTCTGCCAAGTTTTGAGAACTTCTTTTTTACGAAACTGCAGCAGGATTTATTTTTTTTAATCATGTTAGTTTTACACAATATTTCAAGGTTGTTATTTGAATAAGTTGGTCCGTTTTGTTGTAATAATAGTCTAAACAAAATCAAAATAACCAGAATCTTGAGAAATCACTTTAAAAAGTTCTTTAGGGGCCACTCCGCTGTACCAAGAAACTTCTTTGTTTGTAAAACAATGAAGTACAAGTCTAGCAGGTATTCCAAAAGGTATGCCCACAAGCCCCTGATTATTACGAAAAACCATAGAGCACAAAACCAACACGGAACATTAAATTTATTGATAGAGCATTGAGAATACATTTATAAAGAGCGCATGGAGCATAAATTTACCCATGGGTTTTTGAGTGACTCCGGGAGTAACATTCAGAAGAATCAGATAGCTCGGTGCCCTGACTCAGTAGTGCTTTGGTCAGTCACGCGTTGGTCAGCACTACCAGAGGTCTATTCCATTTGTTGGTCATCTTCCTCCTCCTCGTCAAACTCTCCCTCCTCCTCAGCGGTGGCGTCCTGGTATTGCTGGTACTCAGAGACCAGGTCGTTCATGTTGGACTCAGCCTCTGTGAACTCCATCTCGTCCATGCCCTCGCCGGTGTACCTGGGGGG
>NW_004797487.1:279482-280832 GCF_000002075.1 Aplysia californica | reverse complement strand
GTATTTTTCGGGGTGGGGGGGGGGAGGTTCAGCTAATAAAAGCTTAGTTACAGATTGTTTAAAAAAAAGGTTGTGCTTCAAGGAGATTCCAAGGGTATCACGGATCTAGTAAGTGTACCTAAAACTCTGCCTGACATTTCTGGAGCATCAAAAATCACCATTACCTTAAAGATCAAGCATAAGTCCTTAAACTTAACGTGCACCTGTAAATCTCCACGAGAGGTCCTAAACATAATAAAAACACTACTACTACCTTCAAACAAAGCTAAATCCTCAAACTCAAAGTGTACCTAAAATTCTTCTTGACAGTTCTGGAGTATCAAAGACTACAACGACAAAAAAGAAAGGGGATGATCCTCAAACTCGAGTTGAAGTGTATCTTAAAATTTTGCCTGACAGTTCAAGAGGATCAAAGAACACTTATTACTATTTTAAAAAGCAAGTATGAAATACTCAAAGTATACCTGAAGATCTGTCCGAAGGGTCCTGAACATCAAAGAAAACTACTACCTACTACAAACAAGAAAAAATACTCAAAGTGTACCTGAAGATCTGTCCGAAGGGTCCGGAGCGGACACTGTCCATGGTGCCGGGCTCCAGGTCCACCAGTACAGCCCTGGGCACATACTTGCCTCCTGTGGCCTCGTTGTAGTAGACGTTGATCCTCTCCAGCTGGAGGTCGGAGTCGCCGTGGTATGTCCCTGTTGGGTCGATGCCATGCTCGTCTGAGATCACTTCCCAGAACTATTCGACGATACAAAGAGTGAAAGAGAAAAGAAGAAGTTATTTTTCTTCGTTCATTTTAAGACCATTTACGGAAGTTACAAGCACAAAGAAGAGTGGAAAAATACCAACAAACAAATAGAACAAACAAACATAAGAAACTTTTTTCTCATAAGATACTTTTGTAAACTGGGATAACAACTTGTAAGTTACCCTGCTCTAACCGCTACCAGTCCAAGATAATCACCTGTACGAACAACCACTTCTTACCCCCCCCCCCCCCCCCACCTTTGCGTTTTCACTACTTTTTTAGAATTAATATGTTGACACTATCCAATACATATATCTGTGTAACACAACAACTTTCCTCATCTTCCATGGGTGGCTATCTTGGACAATTTTACTGCAAATTATCATACATCCTACAATTGCAGAAGAGTCACCATTTGTTTTTAGAAAAGCCACACCCTTGCACGGCACTGTTTTGAAGCAGGGTTCATCAATAATTAATTTGAGATGAGACACACCTTTGTGCTCACCTGTACGGAAACCGCCTCATCGATGTTGCTTTATACTTAACATCCTGTCTAAACATGTGCCGGAGAGAAACAGAGAGAGAGAGAGAGA